>NC_092634.1:4850000-5150000 GCF_039555335.1 Amphiura filiformis | reverse complement strand
CCGCTGATAGGATATGCAGCTTATAGAACACGGATAACCTCTATTGTGCATAGCACATACACGTGTATCGATCCCGGGTATTGATTTTAGTTTCTCTGCTGTACAATGTAATTATTTACCAGGCGATGTCGGTGTGTGACGTCACTTTTGATTTGCATGATTCGTTTCCGAGTGATTCGTTTCTTACTCATCAAATTTCAAATTGAACAAGACATCATCCGCAACAAAATGAAAATTTCGGATTATTATTTGTTTTATTAAACGACTTACAAACAATGGCAGTGTGGAACGTGTTGTTATAAGAATCCCAGAGCTTTTATTTATGGGTTAAAATCAAAGTTCTCTGTTGTGTTCAGCATTTTCTTGCTTGTATCCAAATTTTTTATATTTCTTTTTATGCAGCATATTTTCATACAGCGAATTATGATACTTCATTGGTTGCTCTGCGAACTTGTTGAAAAAAAAGGTATAAAGGGTCGGATTTCAAAAGTTGTAGAAGACCTTATTCGCCAACGAAATTAAGTAATGTTCCCAGCAAACACAAAACGTTTTCGACATCATTCGCATAAGGTTATAAAAGGTTGTCAGAAAACGTTTAAATGTCGGGTTATATAAAGGGTATATTAAGAGTATAAAACGTTTTCATAACCTTAAAAACATTTTTTGATAATCTACTGCTCAGCAAACAAAAATGTTTTACAGAAAACGTTTAAATGTCGGGTTATATAAAGTGTATAAAAACGTTTAAATAACATTCCAAAAACATTCTTGAAAACTAGATACAAAACATTCTAAACAGAATGTTATTTTAGGGTTGAAAAAATATTTTGCGAAAAATGTTTGCCCAAAATATTTTCAATAACGTTTTAAAAACGTTTTCATGACCTTTATATAACCCGACATTTAAATGTTATTAAAAGGTTTTGAAAAAACATTTTAAGAACATTTCTGTGTTTGCTGGGTTCAAATATTTTAACATAATGTTATTTAAGTATTGACACAATATTTGGCAAAATGTTTGCAAAAATAGTTTACAATAACATTTTTGAAAACATTTAAAATATTGTTGTAGTGGGTTTTCATACAAAACGTTTTAAAACGTTATCATGACCTTTATATAACCCGACATTTTAATGTTATTAAAATGTTTTTACCTAAATCAAAAGCCAAAATATAACTTATTTAAAACGTTTTTAAAACGTTTTTGTGTTTGCTGGGTTACTATGTCAACGGGATACTAAGAGAAATACTTCGATGCTGAATTCACTGTAGAAGTGACGTAAGGCTACCATAGCAACAGAGGAATATAATGTTTGTATAGATATCGCCCTGCACTACAACGTTCACGCGGTAGATACCTATACATTGAGCCATAGATGTCAAGGAAATACTAATCACTCGCACCTGTAAGATTAGTATCTTTGAAAAGAACGGTATTGCAGACATACACAGGTGATGAGTGCAACCTGCTTGTAGTGCAGGCCGATCTATTCAAAAATTGTATTCATCTATTGCTATGGTAGTTCATCCGATTATTACGTCACTTCTACAGCGAATTCCAAGGCCTTTTTACAGCAATTTACAGCTGCTTCTAAATTACAAAATGTTACGCTAATCAAACGATTTTTTTAGGCCTAAGTGAAGAAAATGTTTCTGTTATGAATAATTTATAATTTGTTTATTGGACGTCATTCGCAAAATGTTATAAAAGGCTGTCAGAAAACATTAAAGTGTCGGGTTATATAAACGGTATAAAATATTTTCATAACATTCTAAAACATTTTTGATAACCTACTGCAAATATTATAACATAATGTTATTTAAGTGTGGACAAAGTATTTGGCAAGAAATATTCGCAAAACATAGTTTAAAATAACATTTTGAAAATATTTTAAAAATATACGAGTGGACATTCATACGTAGTGGTAGATAAAATGATTAATTAAGAGTTTAACTTCAACATTACACTATTTTTCGCTCACCTGGAACGTTTTCACTAGTTCGACTAGCGTCTTCAGCAGATGGTGATGCTATGATGATATCTTGTCTACAATCGGGATATCCTTCACAGATGACTGATAGCTGGAAGAAAGGTGAATCGGAAAATCTTGAGCCGGAACAAGTGCTTGATTGTTTGAGATTTTGTCTGGACCCTTATTCCGGGACACCTTCTACCTTCAACGCTATGGATGTGCTATGGGAAGTTCCTGTAGTCCCCTGTCCGCGGATGCTTACATGGTATACTTCGAAAGTCAGGCATTAACATCAGCCCCCCCCCCCCCCCGCGTATTTGAATAAGATATGTGGATGATACCTTCGTGGTGATAAAGTCTACGCACATCGAAGAATTCACTGATCACATTAACAACATTGATCACAATATTAAGTTTACGCAGGAGGAAGAAAAAGACGGTAAACTTTCCTTCCTCGACACTTTAGTTTGTCGCCAACAAGACGGAACTCTCAAAGTCAAAGTGTAGAGAAAACCTACACATACAGAGCAATACTTCACCTTCTCCTCTCACCACCCACTTGAACATAAAATCAGTGTTGTGAGAACGTTACTTCATCGCGCGGAAACAGATGCGTGTTGTGACAGATCAAACAGATAAGGAGGAGGAAATCGCTCATGTGAAAAACGCTCCAAGGAACTGTGGCTATAAAGACTGAACTTTCTTCCGCGGCCAGACACAAGAAAAAGACAGCTCTTCTCAGAATCCGGACTCGGAGAAAGTTTTTGTCACCTTGCCTTGCATAGAAGGCCTTTCTGATAAGTTACGCAGAGCGTTTGGGACTGCGGGAGTTTCCACCAATTTCAAACCGCAAAATACGCTTAGGAGTGCTTTAGTAGCCCCAAAAGACAAGACAGAACCCATTAAACAATCTGGTACTGTGTACATGCGCCTATTTTGGTGGGGGGGCTTTGGGGGCGCCAGCACCTATAAATCTTTTTTTTTTTTTTTTTTTTTTTTTGCTCTTCAATTTTTCAAACGACCGTAAAAAAAATTGGGGCAACCTTTTCGGGCTGTTGAGGAAGGGGCGGCAAAATTGGATTTTCTTCAGCCCCCCGGGGAAGGGGTGGCCACGGTACGCCACTGGTGTATGAGATCACCTGCTCTGATTGTGATGCAAGTTACATCGGCGAATCTGCCAGGAAGCTAGAGAAAAGGTTTAGTGAACACAAATTCACAGCCGGCAGCTCCAAATCTGCAGTCAGGGACCACGTCGTAATCTCGATCAAAAGGACACCAGATTGACTGGGAAAATGTAAAAGTTCCAGAACGGGAGCAAAAAGAGTATTCCCGAAGAGTTCTGGAAGCAATAAACATACGAACTCAGACACCGAGACTGAATCGTGACAAAGAACTCGAAATAGACCCTATCTGGGACAACCTGATGCCCGGGGCGGCACTACATCGTAACATTCTATGACGTCATTCTGTCAATCATATGACGTCATCAGTGAAGGATATCCCGATTGCAGACAAGTTATCATTACAGCATCACCATCTGCTGAAGACGCTAGTCGAACTATAGTTAAAACGTTCCAGGTGAGCGAAAAATACAGTAAGCCAAAAAATTAAGGTACCAGTTATGTTTTCCTCCTGTATATCCTAAACAAAGACAGATATGTCATAATTGGAACAAGCAGCCAATAGCTGCATCTTTTAGCTCGAATTCAAGACCTCATTTGTTGAAATTGTTCAAGAAATAAAGACACGGCGATCCCAAAACCCAAGGAAGATGCCGATTTAAAAGTTGCAGATTGCTGCATTAAATGCCTTTTTGATTTGTACACAAAGTGTTCGTGAACAAGAGAACTAGCGCTGCGCTTCCATTGATTAGCACGTTAAAACTAGCGTCGTGCTTTCATTGATCAGAACACAAAAGTGCAACTTTTGATTTCGCCTTTTCCTCAGATTTTAGTTCACCGTTTCTTTAATTCTCAACCAATTTCAACAAATAAGGTCTTAAATTAGAGCTAAGAGTACAGGTACTGGTTGCTGGTTTTAACTTGGACATATTGGTCTTTGTTTAGGATATACAGGGATGAACACAACTGGTACCTTAATTTTTTGGCTTACTGTAGTGTAGTGTTGAAGTTAAACTCTTAAATTATTAAAAAATATTGTTGAAGTGCGTTTTCATACAAAATGTTTTAAAACATTTTTATGACCTTTATATAACCCGACATTTATTGTTATTAAAACGTTTTACCTAAACCAAAATCCAAAATATAACTTCTTTAAAACGTTTTTAAAACATTTGTGTGTTTGCTGGGTTTGCACTTTTGTATAGGGGCTACTGCAACTTTTGAAATCCGACTTTCCGAAAAAAAACTTTTCTCACCGAGATCGCAGAGCAACAAATGAGGTGTCAAAATTCGCTATATAAAATGCTGCCGTCAGCGTGTTTATTGATTTTCTCAATACCCTTTTGGTGTTTTTTTTTTAAATCATAGCGACTTTTTCAAGTGTAACTATACTTTTTATTGAACTGTGTATATAACTTTTGTATATATTTGACTTGCAAAATGCGTTTTTGAGCTTTCACTGAAGTTAATATTCTGTTATAACAACATTTTGTATTATACTAAAAATAGTATTGTAACAATCACAAATAGTACACAAAACAAACTTTGTAATAATCTTTGAATCTAGGCCTAGTATATAGTTTTGCAATCCGGTATGTAGTTTTGCAATAAATGTGTTCAATTATCTTATCGCAGCAAGTTTCTTGTTGATTGAAAACAAGTTAAAAATATATCAAAAAATGTGTTTTTGCATTTCGGGACAGTTTCTCATTTTTACAGCAACAATGCATTTCTATGTATATTCTATTCAATTTTACCAAGGACCTTATTTTGATAATGTACATTCAGCAAATTAGTGACGCTGTAACTGAGATAAACGGTGTCACACAATTATTAAATTCGATGCAATTGATCAGTGGCGTAGCCAGGGGCAGGGGGCAGAGTGCCACAATGGAGACGGCAAAGAGCAAAATGTCCTTAAAATGACGAATGGGACAAAAAAATTAACAATTGGGCTTTGCCCCCTACATGGGTACGAAATGTGGCTTTGCCCCCTCACACCAAAATCCTGGCTACGCCACTGCAATTGATGCTCTAATTGAGGAGCTTATTTTTAAAATCTACTCGAATTGATCAATGTTTTTGTATTACAGTTCTTAAGTTTTTCCCGACTGAAAGTCAGATTTTACGGTATTTATCAATTTGTTTCGTATCAACGAATTCCAGATAATTTTATATCGATACGTTTTGTATTAAATACCAAACGAAGAGGGCGTCGTTATTGAAAAGCCGGGTTTTCGTTGCAATTGTCGGAGCCTCGGCTATAGATGAATCCAACGAGCCAAGTGATGGTCCGAATTCATTTGGCCATTACTGGGTCCCCTCGGTACCAAACTGGTGTTGTGCTACCCATTTGGGTGGATTAAAGCCGCTTAAAAATCGAGGACATATTGTATTGTTTTGCAAACTTTCATCATTCTTTTGTCTACGTGTAACACAGGTGATGGAATGCAGTTTAAAATCCCCGCCAAGGCCACATGATTTCACATTTCAGATGGAGCCGACGGGGACCCAGCTATGGCTACCATTGAGGTGTAGGAATTTGTGAAATTGGATTCGTCTATAGGGACAGTTGGAAGTACATGTATTCACATTCATCTCTGTGGGTTAAACACAGCGATATATTCGGGGTTCACATATAAGGTGTAAGACATGTGCCACTCAAACGGGTAGGTTTCCCCGATAATTCTTAGCTATATTTATTTTAAAAAAACACCATATACATGAGTCTCCTTTTTTCAAAATGTCCGCGCTACGCACAAAATAAAACACGTCACTTTAACTATTCCAAAGCACATTATATGGTTCCCTATTGGAAAATCCTTAGATGTGAGTCCCTATTTTCGAAAAAAAAAATCCTTAGATATGGGTACTTATTTTTGGTAAAATTACCCTTTGAAATGGGTGAGGGTTCGGATGCTCGAAAAATAATCGAATACATAATTAAAACAAAAACTACAATCATAGGAAAGAAATGTTTGCAAATTTTGACTATCTTTTGGTGTATCTCTGCCCCGCTCTAATATAATGTTGGCCAAAGGCAGGTCCGTGATACCCTACAACATTGAAAGATGAGAAGTGGGGAAGGTTGAGATACAGGAGGAGGTCGAGTATGTGCTTCACGTAATAAATTACATAATGTTGCAAGCATGTTTCACACGCCTCTCCCATTTTGATAAGGCACGCATTTCATTATTTGAAGGGTGTCCGTTATTTTTCCATGATTGTATAGATGTCTAAGTTAATGAACAAATTATTAATGTTGATTTATCGTTTGCTTCGACATGTGGAGTTAATCGTATTTCTTCCTTATATTCAAGTGCGATGTACACTAAGCCAAAGGTCATATCTTAAAAAATTACACACAGGATTACTCTACTCTAAACACATGTCAGTAACAAAACAGACAACTGACACAACTGCAAACTGCAAGGACATATGGAACAACTTCCTGGACCAAATTCACAGCCCAATAAATTGCACCCAGCACAAGAAATCTGTGTGTAAGTGGAATACGGTAGTGTAGAACAAGACCTGATTCTTGAAGAAAGTGTGTGGAAAGCAGACATCAGCCATGTTCCACACTATTCCACTTACTCTTTGGAAACTATCATTAGTGTGTAAGGATCTTATAAATACACATTCACGCAGATTTCTTGTGCTGGGTGCCAATTATTGGGTTGTTGGACTGTGAATGTTGTCCCGGAAGCTGTTCAATGTCAGTGCATTTTGCTGTTATGTCAGGTGCACAGCAACTGCTTGGTTACTGACATGTGTTTAGAGTAAAGTATTGACGTAATTCTGTGTGTCATCTTTTGTTCAATTTTGATGCACATGATTTTAAGATATGACCTTGTTAAAAATTATAAGTTCCTTTTTTGGCTAATTAGTGTAAGTATCTCAGGAAATATATTGATATATTTTGAACAGGAATTGTTTCGTATAGACATGTTTATGGACTAATAAGCGTGGACCAAATTTGAAATAGCATTAATCAGGTTTGATAAAATCACTGTCTACTTAACATCGGAATGTTTCCATACATGTGCAATAAAAATGGAGGAACCAAACGGAAATCCCATACCCCTCTCATACGGATCAACGTACCAGTAAGCGTTCCCCCGGCTTGTCCTATGACCAGGAGGGGAGGGTGCATAAATAAGTGCAATGTCCGGAGGCGTGGCCACAGGATAGAAATCGATGGTAAACCTCCAATGGCTAGCGTCTCTGACCCCCGGCTCTGACCATGCGCATAAAAATGATTTACATGCATCATGAATGTTCTGGTTAGTCAGGAAGATGTTCTATGTTCAGCATAATGCCATAACTGATTTACTATATTCTTGTACCATGTTTACTCTGCCCTAGAACTGTGGTCATGATGATCATCAGCTTCTTTTGTTATACATAGTCGCGCAAAATGTCGATTGATACATGTTGAAATCAGCACAATTCAGAGATACACCTTTTTGCTATGAAATTAATTGGTTTATTCCTTCAGTAATATCAGTTAAAAACATAGTGTTTGGATAAACATTTTCTTCACCCGCGAGCTTTTTTCGGAATTCATGTTTTAGCGTTTCAAACTACACCAGGCACAAAAAGAAATTGACCAAGATATGCTCCTCCAAACCATCAAACCCTAAAATCAAAACTATGACGATGACCCCAGAAAAAGCTCGCGGGGCAAAATGAAGCCTGTGAAAATCGAAAAAATCTTACACTAGAAGCCTGAATTTCACACCTAAGTTTAACACCAGGGTTTGAAGAAAAAAATACATTACCGAGCATTCTTAAACGTTTGAGAACGTTCCTGCAATCTTATTGGTTCTTACCCGTGTGATATGACACGATATCACACGGGTCAGCGCGTGTACATCAACGCGATACACGTACGTACTCTCTATTTGAACCAATCGGAGGCGCATAGCAACAACGGGACTAGTCGATTTTAAGCTCTAGTAAAATGTAGGAGTTAATTTGATTAAAATTTGTAATACTTATGATATTTCAATTTGAATTAAAGTGTTTAAGAATGAGAATAAAGGTATTGTTTTTAGCCGCCGTCGTGTATGTATCGTCTCATATAACACAGACGACATCATTATTTTTGGCGTAAAACAACTCGGCTTCGCTAAAATGTCGCCCGTGTTATATGAGACGATAGATACACTCTAGTGGCTAAAACTAATACCTTTATTTTCTAAATATATGATGTTCATTTTGCTCTTGTAAAATTATTGCTAGAGATATCGACCTTTTACTTGATAGGTAGGTTGAGAGAAAATCTGGCGAAAATCGCATATTCATAGAAATTTAACCGAAAATAATGTGTACCCTATATTTTTGTACATAGCCAGAATTTTACAATTTGCAACGGCGCACTCACATTATGACGCCATAGCGACATTATGATAATGATTTGTATTTTTTTTCTGTGCTGAACGTATAGGCCGATATTATTTGTATATATGTTTTAATAATTATAATTGAACTTTTCAAGTACGATAACATTTGAAAATGTATTATTGAAAGAAATGACGCTACTCCTGGTGTCAGAAAAATACAAACTAAGATTTTAGAAATAAAACAAAAAACCATTGTGTTCTGCTGGATAAAACAATGTTATTTAGTTTGATCTAAGTAATGTATATTCAGTCAATTGTTGGGGAACATGGCTTTAATCGTTACTAAATTCATA
This sequence comes from Amphiura filiformis, assembly GCF_039555335.1. Classification (NCBI taxonomy): domain Eukaryota; kingdom Metazoa; phylum Echinodermata; class Ophiuroidea; order Amphilepidida; family Amphiuridae; genus Amphiura; species Amphiura filiformis. The sequence goes on along the minus strand of NC_092634.1, from coordinate 5,141,205 downwards.
AACTACTTTTATCATTCAAAATCAGGTGTATAAATGTATACATATTCATAAGTCTTACGAAATGATTCTAGCCATACAAAAAGCACCCTAAAATGCGTTTTTTGTTTTTGTTTTTCGGAGCCGTGCTTTTTGTGCAAGCTTTTGTTAGGTCGAAGAAAGACTATAGATTGAGTGGTGTTTCGGATGTTTTAGTTGAACCGGGGATTTGAAAATAAATATTAAAAATCAAAGTTTTGTATTTTACTGATATTGGAAGTAGGCCCCTACCGTGGGGTATTACACGTTTAATTACAGGGTGAGTAAAAACAAAGTGCAATAGAGCAAAGCATCGATATTTATGTAAGAACCAAGTTGATATTTTCCATTATTGAAAGTTTTTAAAAATGCCACACTCAAAACTCACCTTCTGTGAAAAAATGAGGTGACTCGCTACTACCGTTTAATCTGTATTAATCAATTTCATTGTTTGTCCACAAGGTACCATGTATTTTGAATGAGAGCACACAATGCATGATAAAAGCACCAGCTAACTAACTTTAACTTAAATATTAAAAGGTTGAATTTTGCATTACTTTTATTTTTTTTCTGTTCAAACAAACTTTCTAACATTACTTCAAGTCCTTCCCGGGAGTCCTTCATACCTCACTCGACTCCAACTCCAGTTTTTTAAACACCAATGTCCAACTTACTGGATATATTTTGTAATTCACTCCACTTCAATTTGCGCGCATTTCATTTCGACATTTGAAAAACCCACCTACAAATTTATATGTTTTTGATAGAGAATAAACATCTTTAAAGTAAAGGGCAAATGAAAATAACAGCAAATAATGTTTCTTCTCCTTAAACAAGACCAAGGACAATAACACTTTGGGTGCTCCATTTTATTTCAATGCAATGAGGTTAAGAAAATGGCAGTTGTTCCAAATCTACCTTATACACAGAGTGGGCTGACATTCAAATTTTAGATGTCTCTTGGACAAACATTAAAATTGGGTATCGCTATAAAATGTGTCATAAAAACAAAACGGTAAATGCTAATTCCTTGATTTTTTCACACATGATCTCTAATGGATATGTTTATGTATAAAATGTTTTATAACCTAAAAGATTCAACTCGGTTCTTAAATAAAAATGGATTCTTTTCTCTATTGCACTTTTTTTTGACTCACCATGTACCTGTAACATAATGCTCATTGGCGTTAGGTATTAAAAAAGCATGACAAAATATAATCATAATCATGCGATCAGGGCATATTTCCGAATGGAATCCGAGTATAAACCGTTTTCAATTCACATGACTTTAATCTTCCACATACATGACACAGAGTGTATGAATTTCAAGTGGGGTTACCTGATTGAGTGCCTTCATTTGAAATCACAATTGAAATCTACATCCCCTGTGTGGAAGATTAAGGTCATGCCGTCCTTTATAGGGGTGTGTGGATTTCAACTGGAATAGCCCAATGTGAAACCTTTTGTTACATTATTCTTTTTAAGAAAACACATCATTCTGAAAATGCATTAAACAGTATACGAATTTTATTCGATCATTTTTACCTTGAGGTTCCATTACACCTACATGTATATTGTTTTCATAAAATGGTGATACAGGGTGAGTAAAAAAATGCAAAAGAGAAAAAAATTCATTTTTATTTAAGAACCGAGTTGAACCTTTTAGGTTTTAAAACATTTTATAAATGATATATCCATTAGTGACCTTGTGTGATAAAATCAAGGAATTAGCATTTACCGTTTTGTTTTTATGACACATTTTATAGCGATACCCAATTTTAATGTTTGTCTAAGAGACATCTAAAATTTGAATGTCAGCAATTTTACCCTATTTTGGCCCAAAACAAGGTGTTTTCGGGCTAAAAAGGAATATGCACATGGCCATTTTATGGGCCCAAGTTTTTGGGGCCCTGCGCCCGGGCCAACCTGGCCCAATGGTAAATCCGGCCCTGTGTGCTCTCATTCAATTTACATGGTACCTCGTGGATAAATAATGAAATTGGGTATCACAGCAAAAGGACTAATAAAATTTGAACGGTAGTTGCGATTCACTTCAATTTTTCACAGGTGACTATTGAGTGTAGCATTTATAAAAACTTTCAATAATGAGAAAGTTCAAGGTCCTTACATAAATATCGATTCTTTGCTCTATTGCACTTTTTTTTACGCACCCTGTATTATTCTTGAACCTAATAAGTGATATCGATGTTTCAAAAGAACAGCGTTTTTAATGAACGCAGTAAGTGCCAGCAATGTTTCATATATTGAAAGGTGGTTTTAGGAATAATATAAAAGAATTGAAATGTTCTGATGACATGGAAATGCGACGAATCGCACATGAAAATGCGATGAGTCGCATACCAAATTACAATAAGAATGAAATGCGGGGTATAAGACTAAATAATACAATGTAATAATTATGTGATTGCATTTTGGTAAAAGAAGCCCATTTAACTTCAAAACTCCCGCCATAAGGACCTACCCATTGTACATGTCATGATTTACTTAATAATCCACATTAGAAGTGTGAATTTCAAATGGAGTTACCCATTCAGCCTGAAGCCCGTTTGAAATTCACACGCCCCGTGTAGAAGATTAAAGTCAAGTCTTGCTCAGGGGGGTTATGGATCTCAACTGGAATGACTATATGTTTATTATAGCGACAGAAATTTAACTTAATAATACTAAAGCACGAATTCTCGATTATTAGAACATTGAAATTTTCATCTTGTACATGAAATCCAACCAATATAGCCTATATTATACTAAATTGCATACCAATGTCATAGGGCCTATATGATTAATATGTTTGATCAAACTACCTTGACGATTTTAGTGCCTGTAAGATAAAGTCTGCACAAAAAGTAACGCATCTGTTATAAATACGCCTATAGCTTGTTTTCACAATATTTTAACATAGAGAGAAGGGTGATTTATTTACGCGCATTTTGATACACCATTTGTCAAATAATGTCGTTCAACATTAACAACGCCCCAGCAAACACAAAAACGTTTTAAAAACGTTTTAAATAAGTTATATTTTGGCTTTTGGTTTAGGTAAAAACGTTTTAATAACATTAAAATGTCGGGTTATATAAAGGCCATGATAACGTTTTAAAACGTTTTGTATGAAAACACACTACAACAATATTTTTAAATGTTTTCAAAAAATGTTATTGTAAACTATTTTTACATACATTTTTGCCAAATATTGTGTCAATACTTAAATAACATTATGTTAAAATGTTTGAACCCAGCAAACACAGAAATGTTCTTAAAATGTTTTTTTGCAAAACCTTTTAATAACATTTAAATGTCGGGTTATAAAAAGGTCATGAAAACGTTTTTAAAACGTTATTGAAAATATTTTGGGCAAACATTGTTCGCAAAATATTTTTTCAACCCCACAATAATATTCTGTTTAGAATGTTTTGTATCATGTTTTCAAGAATGTTTTTGGAATGTTATTAAAACGAGTTTATACCCTTTATATAACCCGACATTTAAATGTTTTCTGTAAAACATTTTTGTTTGCTGAGCAGTAGATTATCAAAAAATGTTTTTTAAGGTTATGAAAACGTTTTATACTCTTAATATAAACTTTATATAACCCGACATTTAAACGTTTTTTGACAACCTTTTATAACCTTTTGCGAATGATGTGGAAAACGTTTTGTGTTTGCTGGGACAGTAGTGCTTTTAAAGAAAAATACCCGAATTTAAAAGTTGCAGTTTACAGCGATCAATGGTTACAGTATTTATCAATACAAATAGCTGCAACTTTTAAATTCGTGTATCTTTGTTTCAAAACACTGCTGTATTATTAATATTGAACAAAACTGGACAAATTGGGTATCGAAATGCGCGTTATTAAATTATCCTTCTTTTTATGTTAAACTATTGTGAAAATAATTATTAGTTCTGAAGCTATCGGCGTATTTATAACAGCTGCGTTACTTCTTGTGGAGACTTTAGATATTTATACCGCAATAAAATAAGTAGGACGTGCCTACTATTGGAATGTCGAAAATTGATTTGTTTTCTGTGTGGAAATATCCAAAACCTCCAAACACACCAACCCCACTATGCCACCAACATACATGGACGTCTGAAAAACGATGGTCTCAAGACTGACAGTGGTCTCAAAAACAGATTGAAATAGCCAAAATAATCATTCCAATAAAGAAGTATCAACATAAATTGTGGTGGTTAAATATATACTGCATGTTGACACAGCATTAAGAAGCAAGTAGCACGGGTAATGTGCGTTTTCCAAATCCACGCTCTTCACACAAAACCATTTTGCCGATTTTGCGTGCGCATGTATAACATCAAACAAGAACTCTCGACTGACACAGGCTAATACGGTAGGTCTATTGGATATTCGTTCTGCTTTCGTTAGACCTCCCCTATTATTTTCTGAAAATAAATTGAACATTAATTTATCTCACCCAACAAAATAGTGCATCTTTAATTACACATGTCTATAATATCAGGCATTCTATTAGGTAATTTTAACTTACAAAACGGTTTATTTGCGTTGTCTATGCATCATTGTTTGCTGTATTAGAGCAACCTTCTATTAAATTAACATTTTAATGGCTGCATAAAAGTGCTTATTGGTATTGTTGAAATTGTTATATGTACAGGAAAACTAACTATTCTAATTAGTTTCTGTTTATAGCGTTGAGGAAAACATTTCTTTATCATTCATCGTTTTTGTTTTTTCTTTCTTCTTCAACATAATTTAATATTAGTGGAGACGCATATCGCTCATTCTACAAAATCGGGCGCCAATAGCCTTTTTCCCATTCTTTGGTCCACAAACACTTTGTCGAGCATTTTAGGGCATCAAACAAGAAATTTCGACTGACACAGGCTAATACGGTAGGTCTATTGGATATTCGTTCTGCTTTCGTTAGACCTCCCCTATTATTTTCTGAAAATAAATTGAACATTAATTTATCTCACCCCAACAAAATAGTGCATGTTTATAATATCAGGCATTCTATTAGGTAATTTTAACTTACAAAACGGTTTATTTGCGTTGTCTATGCATCATTGTTTGCTGTATTAGAGCAACCTTCTATTAAATTAACATTTTAATGGCTGCATACAGGTGCTTATTGTTATTGTTGAAATTGTTATGTGTACAGGAAAACTAACTTAGATTGTAATTAGTTTCTGTTTAGCGTCGAGGAAAATATAAAACATAATGCTAAGTATTTTCTATATTTCTTTATCATTCATCCTTTTCGTTTTTTCTTTTTTCTTCAACATAATTTAACATTAGGTGAGACGCATTATTCTAAAGTCACTGAAGGCTATTACAAGCTAAGTGCTGGATTGTCGCAGTGCGAACTATCTAGACTAAATATGAAATCTCTTGAATAATATCATGTTTCTGTCGGTGAAATGGCGTGTGTGTATGCGTACGGTATGTAAATATCATTTTCTCAAAATGACACACAAGAGTATCATAATCGCATGAATTTTTGAATTCTCTGACACTTAGTTGCATCGAAAAACGAATAAAACAAACAAGACAAAAATAAGTATCATTCTGTCATCTCAAATACAAAAACATCTGCGCACACATTTCTCTCACTTTAAAGGCCCTATCAATGACCCCACCTTGTATTGAAATTTGTCGTCTTTATGGAAATTTAAGGAATCGGATAGCGACGTTTGCAGATTTTTGTGGGACCTGAGAGCACACCAGACACACAAAATAACTTTTTTGAAATTCGGGAAATAGGCCTAATACAAACTTTTTGGCAAATTATTAAAAATTTATGAACCTAATGTACTTAAGGAGGTACTACACCCCTCGATAAATGTGTGTCTATTTTTGCATTTTTCTTAAAAACTAATAAAACAGTGGTAACAAAAGTTATTTATATTATATAGGGGCAAGGAATCCAATTACTACTACACTGAAATTTCAGTGACCCACATAATGAAAACTTTACCAAGAAAATGGACAAATACTAAGTGTGAGCCAGAGGTCTGTGGGGAGACTGTATATCTTGACTCTGTGACCTATCCTGGTCCACATGTATGGTAAAATATACTAGTGCGTGGGAGTATCGCACAGCCAGTTCTGATGACGTCACAGATTTGAGCTCAACACAGAGGCTAAGTTCGACTGGAACACAGTTTTTCAAGCTAAAAAAAACCATATTTCTGCTTATTCAATAGGAATGAGGTTTACATTATAAGCTGGATAATTTCAATGGCATATCAATGCAATTTGCCCCAAATTTGTACGACCTTTGGTTTTCATATACCAAATTGAGATAACTGTCCGACCCAGATATTTTGAGGCCAAAGGGGAAATTCCCCATTGAGAAGTTGTCAGACTTGAACTTTTTTAGTTAAAAAAAACCATATATTTTGTGAAGCTATGTAAATCACTTGAAGTTCGTTGACTAGATGAAAAAAAGTTCTTTTCAATGGCGTTTACCCCAGGTTGATACTATGAGCAGATCCAAAGATATGAGCTATGGAAGTAAAACAGGGAGGGTTTGACTCTATGCTTTAGTGGCCGTGTGGAAGTGTGCAGAGCAGATGTCGTGAAGTTTTCATTATGGACATATAATTAAGAAATAAGGTACCGCTAGGATGTACCTCGTTTCCTATCATATACTGAACCGCTTGTCTTGAGTCACTAAAATTTCAGTGTAGTAATTGGATTCCTTGCCCCAATAATATAACTTTTGTTACCAGTGTGTTATTATTTTTTGAGAAAAATGCAAAAATAGTCACAAATTTACCACAGGGGTGTAGTACCCCCTTAAAGGTTATGTAGCTGGGAGGAAAAGCCGTCCATCATTTGAAACTTTTGACGATCCGTACTGAAGATATACCGGTACATTTTTCTTCAAAAGACTATATATCTTCAATACGAAAGGTACATATCATAAAGTTTACTTAGAACTAGCCCCGTTCCACAAACCGCGACGCCTCTCGAATAGCGACCGAAGGGAGCACCGAGCGTAACTATCAGCTACTATCCTACAGTTGGAAAATCATCATACAGGTATCAGAGTACAGCACAGAAGCCAGTGCTAAGTTTACTTCGAGGAAGTTAGTTTATAGTCAATTGAAAAATATCCTTTTGTGTCAAAAATGACTTGGTTGAAATGACTATATTCCGGGGTCCCGATTAGTAAATAATCACGGAACGTTGGGGTAATTTAAATAAGACCCTTTTAGGGGTCAATTTATCTGATATGCCAAACAACAGAAAATTACCCCGACCGTGGTTGATTTAACCACGAATACCGTAAAACCTCGTTTACAAGCTATAGTGCTTTTGATGAAAGCTAAATTAATTAGGCGCCATCCATTAACAAAATTATAAAATTATGGAGTTTGAGCACCTATTTACGGCTGCTTCGTATTAATTTAGCTTTCATCAAAAACACTCTATATGCTTGTAGACGAGGTTTTACTGTAGGCCTAGTGTTAGATAAAACTGACCACGTAAAAGGGTTGATTATTTTGACCCAGTCGTTTTAGGGCTGTGCAATAATTATGAGCCCCCGGGGGGGAAAATTTTCAAACGGCTCGCCAAAATCGCTTGCCCCCCCCTCTCGGCCCGCCAAAATTGCTTGCCACCCCCCCCCTCGGCCTGCCAAAAATATTTGCCCCCCCCTTTACACATGCCAAATTTTTGGGATCCCAATTTGCAAACCTTAAACCCGGGCCTTAAACATGTTAAATGGTCTAAATGGCCAAAAATTGCTTGCCCCTCCCCCCAATTTTACCCTCCCCCCAGGGCTCATAATTAAAGCTTGTTTTTTGTCATTATACTTAAGTTAGTTAGTTAACGTCATTTTACATGTATAGGCCTACTGTACAGAGAAGTGGCGTGGCACCATGGACTGTATAGAAATACAGTCCATGGTGGCACTTCCCCGCTGTAGGCCTAATGTTTCCAGGGGAACTTCCTTTGGTAAAATGCACTGAGTAGTCATTGCAATCAAAAGTTATGACGATAAAAGTTATGACTCATTCAAATTGGGCTGCGCCTAAAACTCACATTGGCCTACATTATTCACATTTGACACTGCCTTTTGCTGATATGTGACCCGCCCAAAGCAGACGATGATAGCATGCAACCGTATACTTTTTATCATAAATATATAAGCCTAGTATAACTAATTTAGACATGGGGCCTACACCAAATAAAATATTTAGAATAAAATTAGCGCCATGACTCAAGCCTTATAAATATGTGCCGATGACTGTCAAGATAATGTGATTCCGATTGTTTTTGTGATTGTAAAATTCTGCTAATAAAAACATGAAGATAAAAAAGTTGGGGTCGGGGCAAAAAAAAAAAAAAAAAGGCGCCAAGGTTTTGTTTTAATTTCATGCATTTAGGTTAATAATAATAATAAATAAAATAATAATAAAATGCATTTATAAAGCGCATCAAACTAAAAGGTCACTATGCGCTGAACAACTTAATTACACTTAACTTACACTACAAAATGCATGAAAGAGCAAAATATATAACAGCAAACAAAATAAACGAAAATAATTTTAAAACCAACTGCCTCAGGAAACGAGCAAATGACACAAGAGGAATGAAACAGTGGATTAAAAGCATTAACAGCATGGCAAGATTTAAAAACAGCAAAAATAATTTAAAAAACAGCAATTTTTGATTTAAAAATTGGTAAGCAATATATACAAAAATTGGTAAGCAATATATACAACCAAAATATACACAGTTAGGCGGGGATTTTGGTGGGGAAAGTTGAATGCCATAGGCCTACTTATTTAGGCTTTATTATTATGAATATTTTTTTGCTCGTGTGGTTTTTTTTTTTTGTTTTTTGGTTTTTTTTGCTCTCGTGTAGGCCTAGTGGGAGAATTTTTTATCTTTGCTCATACGTCGGTAGTGGGGAAGTTTTCAATTTGGAATTAAGTGTTCCGGTATACAGATTATACTATCGAAATGGTGCACAATGGTAACGTTACCATGGCAACAAAAATGTTTCAATGCATACAGGCATGATCAATATCACGTGGCATAGATTACAGTGCATGTCAGCATGGTCAAAGGTTTACATACCACCAATACCAGGAACTCAGTCGTGTATTTACTTATGCAGTTCTGATTACATTATTTACAATCAGTATTACGCCCGGCATTTTACACTACACTGCACGATTGCAGCGTTATTTTGGTTGGCGGGTTTGTGTTGTTTTACACGTAATAATCTCTTATCTGTTAGGATTGTTTGTTTGCAAACTAAGATGCAGTCACGGTGAATTACTGCTTTTACGAGCGTTTGAATCATATATAGCACTAGGTCAAAGAATCGGGAGTAAAAATAACTTTTGTGTTGGACTTGGTTGAATAAGCTTAAATATGTGGTGTTGTAATGCGTTTTATGCTTGATGAAATTTTATTACCACCATCACTGGTGTAAAATTAAAATATTACCAGAGCCGACTCGCTATATATGTTGACTCAAATGGCGTCTGTAGGTGTCAATGTGTCAGGCAATGTGTCCGCAATGATCTGTCGGGGTAACTTCACTGCTAAGGAGCTGTTTTCAGGTATGATAGGACCTAGTAATCAGGACATTAATTTCATTCATCATTCATTTCATTCATCATTTATTTCCATATCAAATCATGCCCTGACGCCCGGGCCCTGACGTCATGGTTTGTAGGCCTATGGCCTCCTGGTACATGGCCTACTGAAATAACTAAAAGTAGTTGTGTGTGCCAAATGACTTTATTGGGGTCACAATTAAAAGGGCATTTGGTGTTCCACAGCCTCATCCCCCCTGCACTTTTCTCCAAAAAAGTTGAGATGTTTATACCACTGGAAACCTCTGGCTACATAATGTTTATGTAGTACCAAATATTTCTTGCAGATTAATTCGTTTAGCGAAAATATCGTCAAATTTGAATTTCGTGCTGGTATACCAGAACGAAATTACACACAGTGGCCTATGAGCAGTGTATTGTTGAGTTTGTATTGTTCTAATTATGTAACCCCCCCTACCAAATTTATGCTAATTACATAGTTGTGATTACGAGAGTCATGTAGGCTATTTTTACACTTATGTTAATGTGATATATAGCAATTCAATCAATACACTGCCAATGGATCTTTTCATTCCATAGTTAATGCTCTACCAATAGATCTTTTGTCAGGGTACCTTCCTTTTGACAGCATCTATTGGTAGAGTGATTGTCTCTGCCAATGGCCTTTTGACAGCACCTATTGGTAAGGTGAATGGACCTTGCTAAAGGATCTTTTGACAGTGCCTATTGACAACACTTAACAACCTATTGGTAGGGTGATTGTCTCTGCCAATGGCCTTTTAACACGCTCTATTGACAGCACCTATTGTCTCTGCCAATGGCCTTTTAACACGCTCTATTGACAGCACCTATTGTCTCTGCCAATGGCCTTTTGACACGCTCTTTGACAGCACCTATTGTCTCTGCCAATGGCCTTTTGACACGCTCTTTTGACAGCACCTATTGTCTCTGCCAATGGCCCTTTGACACGCTCTTTTGACAGCACCTATTGGTAGGGTGAATAGGCCATGCTAAAGGATCTTTTGACAGTGCCTATTGACAACACTTAGCCTATTGGTAGAGTAATTATCTCTACCAATAGCCCTTTGACAGGGTGAGTACACAAGAGCCCTTTGACAGGGTATTAACTCTACCAAAGGATTCTTTTGACAACCTGTGAGATAATCACTTCTAAGAGCTGATGATTGCATTAATAAATCTAGGTCAATGATAAGTGGAGCCTGCCAATAGGGTCTTTTGACACACTATTTGCAGGGCCTACTAAATCTGTGCTAACCATTGTTACAAATGTGTATAAATACAGGGAGAAATCCCATGTTGAGTCTCTCTTGGTTGAAGCTTGATGATGATAACATTATACTAGTACATGTAGTAATAAAGATCTATAGTAACACAATATACTGTTTCCAGTCTTTGTCCAGTCTCCCTAAGATTATAGATACCCAACACTGGTGGCAAGCGATGGGATTAATTATGGACTTTAACATGCCTTATTCGAACATGACTAGCTTCATGTTGCCAGTTGCTCACATGGTGATATTTATAGCAATGATATTGATGAGTAGCGTTAATGGAGTTAGCAATTGTCTAAACATGGATCCATCTATCTCAAATGTTGGTATGGTCACACTAGAAGCTACTGAGGATCAGAGTGATTATGAACTTGGCTGTGAAGATTCTACGGATCTATACATGAATATAACTGAAGGATGCTTAGGCGTACATGTTTTACTTTCAATCACAGATAGTTATGAACTACCACATAAACCTTTACATGTGCTTTAACATGATATTGTTATCATGGGTATGTCACACGGGTTGCACTAACAATCATGAATTTTCAGTACATTTAAATTGATAAATTGGAACCATGGATTTTGGATATATTTGCCACAACAAAATGAACTACTGCGAGAAAGTGGAATCTTTCTCGGATACCTTGTAACTTCAGATGGAGAAAATCTGACACCCCCCAAAAAAAAAAAAAAAAAGAGGTAGAGGTAGCCGGCAGTGCAGGATTGGTCAACTCCAAAGAACGTCAGAGGAGCTTTCCTAGAACTCTGTTCATAATTGTTATCAAGGGCTTGCACACATAGCTGGACCACTTCATCGTTTGCTGGACAGACATTGAGTGGAGTGACGAGTGCCAAGTAGCAGTTGATACCCAGAAAACCAAGTTAACTGAAGAAGAGGTATGACGTATCTAGCCGACGATGGGCTGTTCAATTTGGACACAGATGCATTGGACACGGGGATATGTGCCACTCTCAGTCAGGTACAATGGTGTGAACAGAGTCAGCGAAACAAGGGCGGCCAATCATATATGCCAGCCAATACATAATGAGCTGCAATCTAGGGTTAATCACAAATTAGTGATTCTTTTAGTTCAATCATCATGTTGTTGACTTTGACTTTTGCGGTAGTGTTTTCTCGACTTAGCAGAACCAATGAAGAGATGCGAATCTGTTGCAGTTCACATACTGGACAGTACTCGCAAGCTGGCAGACAAGCAAGTCTGAACGCAGCAATGGCGCCAATCATCTGCTTCATGAAAAACTACCCAGGGTATGTGAGATATCCGAAGTCAACCAGACATCGAGTAGTATGTCAGCAAGAGATAGAAATGAGGGTAATATTTCGACTGACCATACAAATCATCTTAAGATCCTATCAAGCAGCACAGTTGAGAAAAAAAAAAAAATGTTTTTGCCTCTCCAATGGCCACCACACTATTGGTTACTGCTTCTTGGATAGATGGTTACATGGCAGATGAAATTATGTGAAACTGCGACATGATGATTTGAACCTATATGCTATTCATTAATTAGTTAAAAGAAGTCTTACGCATCCTGGTAGAGACACTGTTGAGTTGGGACGCAAGAGTCCATACGTACACATAATTTGTATTGCTATAGAAACAGTGGTGGAGGATGATGTGCTAAGTTGGAGACCAATGACAAAACACAGTCTTATCTCCAAGTTGCAGTGCCTAAATCACTACAGAACACTTCTATTTGCAATGCACAACGCAGTGACATCTGATCATCTCGGGTTCAAGAAAACATATCAGAAGAGAAGAAAAAAAAAAAACCCGCTGTTTCCTGCAGTTATTATGATTTGAGCTTGATCATGCATGAAGATGTTAAGGGTCAGGTTGACCAGTTATTGAGTTCTGTTTAATATAAACTTAGTGATGATGATTCTTATTGATTATGACAATGACTCTCAAGAGGATTCTGATGCAACCCACTTGAACCGGTGTTCAAGAACTGTTTGCAAGATTTCTGACATTATTATAAGTCATCCCAGGTGTGTTTACTTTAAAACTAAACATAATTACCTGCCATTGACAAGGTAATTTCTTTTGGCAGAATTCTTTTGGTAGAAACATATTTACCTACCATTGACAAGATAATTTCTTTTGGCAGCATTCCTTTGGTAGGAATATTCTATTGACAGCAACATGCTAATCCCATTTTACAAGTGAACCAGACTTTTAAATTGGATAAAGAACCATGGACATATATTACTAGGGGCTTCACATTGATACATCACTTTTGCTTTTGCAACCATACAGTCCACATCAACTTCTACACTAACTTGCACTCTACATATCAAATTGCAACCATGGCATCTTTCCAGTGTCATCTTTGTTCTTCATCTTTAGGCGATCGACATTCACTATATCGTCACATGTTTCAACACTGGCCCTGGCAGATAAGTCAGTTTACTTGTGAATATTGCAAGAGAGGATTTTATAACCGTTCAGCATTTGAATCACACCTCCTTTCTGAGGCACATAAGCAGCACCTTGAATGGGCGGTGAGGATTAAAGTTCCCAAATACTATGTCAGAGCTTTCGCTTCCAATTGGATACAGAACTCACTGCGTCGACAGGAGATCTTACCTGAACATTTTCACAGGCTGAAAAATCAAGTTCAAGTAACTGCAGATGACATTGACATATCACAGCTGGAGTATGATTCCAATGCACCTGGCATGACAAGGGCACACAAACTAGTTCAAGATGAACTTGCTGCAAGCCATTCTGTTAACCCATTAGCTTTGACCATAACTGGTCTACCAAAATTAACATCTCCTCTTTCTCCACCACAGAAAGATGTTTACTCCCAGCAACAGACAGGATCAGCTACCCCTGTATCTAATTGGATACCCCCGCCGCAGTCCCCTTTTTATTCTGTTCAGAAATTACACAACCACTGCAACCAGCAGTACCAGCATCAGGGAGTGTCAGCAGCAACCCCTGTATCTAATGGAGTACCCCCGCCGCAATCCACAGTTGGACTTTTACGAATGGTAGCTCCAGACTGCGCTAATGGTAAAGCAGAACATGCTTCTCAATCAACACGAGCTTCCACGATTATGTTAAACCCCAGCAACCTTACACCACAAGGAGCAGCAGGCAAAAGCACACCCCTACCTCAACCTGGTGCTTCTCGTTCATCGATTCGTCCTAGACACTCTTCTCTGTCTTCTGTGTCAGTAGAAACACAGGTCAGAAATGCCCCTACTACATTCGACCAGAACATTGTCATTGCTAAGAGTCTGGACTTTCTGCTGGAACGTGTCGCAGACATGGAATTTAAGGTACAAAAGAAGACAACACAGGTGTGTGAAGCACAGACGGAGGATATGATTAAACGAAATAGTCATCAGCTGCAAGAGGAATTACAGCATGCCAATATGTATACCAGGCACTTAATTGCCACATTCCAAGGGAACATTTTGAACAAATGAATTTATGTATGACTTTTAATTGTGTGTAAATTTCACCAAGGACCATCATAAGAATAATGAGCCATGCTTTGGAAGTAAGTAAATATAATGTTAAAAAAAAAAAAAATTAAAAAAAACTGTGACCCTTGTCACATGTTTATTTTGGAATGATTATATCTGATATCTTAAATATAGGATCCAGCAGTGAGTGATTGATATCCTTGTTTTGGTCCTAAGATTGATTTACTTGAATAATTGCTGTCGTTTTTATTGTTGTCATTGTCTCAATGTAAATTCGTCATCGACATGCTTACCTTGGTTGGTCGCCATTGCCGATTATGAATTTTCATTGTGACATATGAAGCTCCATGTTTTTAAAAAGGTGATTATATGCTTACCTCAATTACAGTAGTTGTCATAATACTTCATTACTAGTCAATTACTGCTCAAAATGTGTATATGAATGGTGACTTTGGATATGAATTTTTTTTTGGCTTTTCATACATACATTTGTATCAGTTATTTACTAATTGTTCCACTGTTTCAATCTGTTATGATCCCTGTTCATGACATATTGGAATACTTGATATTCATGGCCTTGTCATGTGTTCATATTTAACTTTAGTTTAGACTTGTGTTTTGCTCAAGATTTAACTTTGCTCCATATTCAACTTTAGTTTAGACATGTGTTTGCTCAAAATTTAACTTTGCTCCATTTTAACTTTAGCTTAGACTTGTGTTTTGCTCAAGATTTAACTTTGCTCCATATTCAACTTTAGTTTAGACATGTGTTTGCTCAAAATTTAACTTTGCTCCATTTTAACTTTAGCTTAGACTTGTGTTTTGCTCAAGATTTAACTTTAATGTCGTTAAGGTTTTCAACAATCTATATTGTAATTCTCATATTTTGAATTTTATATTGGTGATTGGGTTTTTTTTTTAAACTAATGCATGCAATGATGAAGCTATTATGTAAGGATTCAAGTACTTCTTCAAATTAGAAATTTGATACACAATTGATTTCAGCTTATCTAAATAACTGAGGGTACTTCAAATTGTGTGACTTTTTAAGTTCTGAGTTCTGTATGCCTGTCTGTTCTCAGACCAGGTAATTGCTGCACTGAAGTGCAAACATTGGGAAGCTCTTGTCTCCTTAAGGCTATACAGTGTTAATCAATTATCAATTTCATGGTTTTTTTCTTCTTTTCAAGAACTTGCAAATTGTATAAAGTATCTCTCTTGTATTTCACAGAACATTACATTGTTCTCGTAAAATTGCAAGTTACATACAGGATTGAAGATTGATGACAGATATTGTTAATTGGGTAACAATATTATTTTCTTACTTATCCGTTTCAAGATTAATTCAGGTGTTGAGGATCCACTAACAAATTGGAGAAAAACAAAACGTGTTACTATATTTTGCTATATTTTGCTAAGTTTTGATCAACTTTATGCTACTAATTTAAAAGCAATACAACAATGAGGACATTGTCCAAACCAGAGAGGGGACAGTGTTGAGTTTGTATTGTTCTAATTATGTAACCCCCCCTACCAAATTTATGCTAATTACATAGTTGTGATTACGAGAGTCATGTAGGCTATTTTTACACTTATGTTAATGTGATATATAGCAATTCAATCAATACACTGCCAATGGATCTTTTCATTCCATAGTTAATGCTCTACCAATAGATCTTTTGTCAGGGTACCTTCCTTTTGACAGCATCTATTGGTAGAGTGATTGTCTCTGCCAATGGCCTTTTGACAGCACCTATTGGTAAGGTGAATGGACCTTGCTAAAGGATCTTTTGACAGTGCCTATTGACAACACTTAACAACCTATTGGTAGGGTGATTGTCTCTGCCAATGGCCTTTTAACACGCTCTATTGACAGCACCTATTGTCTCTGCCAATGGCCTTTTAACACGCTCTATTGACAGCACCTATTGTCTCTGCCAATGGCCTTTTGACACGCTCTTTTGACAGCACCTATAATATTGTCTCTGCCAATGGCCTTTTGACACGCTCTTTTGACAGCACCTATTGTCTCTGCCAATGGCCCTTTGACACGCTCTTTTGACAGCACCTATTGGTAGGGTGAATAGGCCATGCTAAAGGATCTTTTGACAGTGCCTATTGACAACACTTAGCCTATTGGTAGAGTAATTATCTCTACCAATAGCCCTTTGACAGGGTGAGTACACAAGAGCCCTTTGACAGGGTATTAACTCTACCAAAGGATTCTTTTGACAACCTGTGAGATAATCACTTCTAAGAGCTGATGATTGCATTAATAAATCTAGGTCAATGATAAGTGGAGCCTGCCAATAGGGTCTTTTGACACACTATTTGCAGGGCCTACTAAATCTGTGCTAACCATTGTTACAAATGTGTATAAATACAGGGAGAAATCCCATGTTGAGTCTCTCTTGGTTGAAGCTTGATGATGATAACATTATACTAGTACATGTAGTAATAAAGATCTATAGTAACACAATATACTGTTTCCAGTCTTTGTCCAGTCTTCCTAAGGTTTATAGAAACCCAACAGTATAAATACACATAATCATGCATAACTAACAAACGCATAATCGGAATCAACTGAAATTTTGGGAATAAGCTTTTTTCGTGGATATCTACTGATAAATGTCATAAAAGAGGAAGCTAGGATCACGAAATCCTCCTTTAAGTAGGCCTAATTAAACATACTTCAAAAAGAAAGTATAACTTATGCCTATGTATATTCATTAGTTTTTAAGATACTGACTTATTTTCCCCCTCCCCCACCCCTCTCCTTTATTGCAGAGATGGCAGCGTCGTCATTTTCAAAAGCTTTGTTGATCTTCTCCACCCTTCTAACTGGTATAACATTGGTTATATTTATGGAGATCGTCGTCTACGTCTCCATTAAGGTGCCGTATGGAGCCAGAAGAGGATACACTATATTCTTACTTGGACTCTTTCCTGTAAGTAAAGATTCTTGTCCACTCTTCTAACTGGTATACCGTAAAACCTCGTCTACAAGCATATAGAGTGCTTCTGATGAAAGCTGAATTAATCCAGGCGCCATTTTGGAATTTGAGCAAATAAATTACAGATCCATGCATCAAACAAGTATTATTGTAAGACCAATCTATTGTCTTGGCATATTTACGCATGTATCGTATTAATTTAGCTTTCATCAAAAAAACTATATATGCTTGTAGACGAGGTTTTACGGTAATTAACCCTGGGTATCACATTGGTTATATTGAGGTCGTCGTTTTACGTCTCCATATGGAGCCAGAAGAAGATACACCATATTCTTACTTGGACTCTTTTCCACCCTTGGTATAACAATTAACATTGGTTATATTTAGGGAGATCGTGATATACGTCTCCATTAAGCCGGGTGCCGTATGCACTGCCAAAACAGCAGAGAAC
Source organism: Amphiura filiformis (assembly GCF_039555335.1). NCBI lineage: Eukaryota > Metazoa > Echinodermata > Ophiuroidea > Amphilepidida > Amphiuridae > Amphiura > Amphiura filiformis. The sequence continues at coordinate 5,123,451 of NC_092634.1, read as the reverse complement.
ACTTACTAAACACTTGAACACTTAATAAACACTTGTTTGTACAGTGAGAGTATAGAAATAAAAGGGGTGTTGGACAGTATCCACAAAGAAGAATAAGAAGAAGGGTGTTAATTTATAAACACTAATGTGTAAAAAAATATGAAGATGTTTATGATTGTTAACACAATCAAGATAGTATTAAGATAGATTTTAACACTAGATATTGTGTTAATATACAAATTATAAAGATCATGAACCTCACACAAAAATGGCGCGATTTGTGCCCTTTCCTATGTCATCATTAATACACTCTTAAAATATTATCAAACTTAATTTAATTTTGCAGTAAATTAGTGTAAGGCTCTTCACAATTACAGCAACCTATACACTGTCAATATCATACCTAATCCTGGGAACATTTGATACTAAAACATCTGCAGTAACTAAAATTCTATAACTGCCGTTCGTAGAATATCAATGTGCTGTAAATCGGACAGCATTATTTTGTTGTATTTTTAGATGCATAACAGACATTTAGTAAAAATGTCTTAGAATTGTTGAAAGGTCTTTTCTTTAGGAGGCATGTAGTTACAATGTTGACATTTTAAGCTAAATTTTCATCTAAATCAACATAGTAGAAGTACTTGACTGTCTTGAAAAAGTAAAACCTGTAATTTTTGCTGTCTTACATACAATTTTACATTAATTGTACTTATAGTGTTATTTATTCGTATACCATGCACAGGTATTTAGCGTCACATCACTTGCCAGTATCTATGTACCAAGAGCTGCGATCGTTGCAAGTTGGGCTGCTAGTCTGTAAGTCACTTATTTTAAAGACCAAAGTAAACATTTCTTGAAAATACAGAATATTATGTGATTTATTATAGCTTACCAATCCGAAATAAAGCTAAAATGCTAAATAACATTAAGGTGAACAAGCCCCCCTGGCTATTTTGGCCATTGGGTTCTAGAGTTCTTGGGGGAGGGGGGGGGGTAATGTCATGATTATGTCAAATGATGGGTTGGGATGTGTCACATGCACATGATGTTTAAATTTAACAAATATGCCCCAAAAAAAGTTAGAAAAATATTTACCAATTTCATATTAATATATCGTTATATATAGGCCTACATTATGGCTTTAAGCCATTTATATATACCCGTCGGAGTCAGAGACCCAGGCATGAGAATGATCATCCATGCAAAAACCCTTAAAAGTGAGTGAAATTATGTTAAAAAGGCCAAAATGGGCTGAAATATGCAGAAATTTTGACAAGAACCTCGTGAATTCAGGTTTTAAAATTCCCATGTCTGGAGATTAAAGGAGATAAGATCAGTGAATATTTGTGATCATTAATTGAAGCTTCCGAAATGACCTTTGATATTTACATGGTTTTATATGTTTTGTTCAAGAATTGTTGCGCTATATAGGTACAAAGGTCAGTTTAAGGTTATATTTATAGCAAAACGGGAATTGCTCATCAGCCACAACTGTTTGCACTTTTAATTGGCTTTGAGAGAAATTAAGCGGATATTCATTTGATTTCCTATGGCCATAACATGCATAATGGCTATGCCTACAAACGATTGGTGCATGGAATAACAGATGGCCGTTACAGACTCAGAGTATTCCATGTTTAGAATATTTGATATAACCACATTATTTAATATATTCCCATTCTATTTTGTAATGTTTAAGCCCGGTGTTTAAGTTATAACGGATTACGTAAATTCAATAATAAATTATGTTACTTAGAATATATATCTGGTAGAAATATATTACCGATTTTACGTCATCAAACATGCGTTAGAACTTAGATTAAATAACGCCAAGATATGTTACATCGAACATTCTACATCCACTAAAAGGGTCCTTTACTAATTTTTGTTCAAGATAAAGTATGTTTAATATAAAAGCCCCTACAACAATGAATCAATAATCAAGGCATAAAATAATTTCTTTGCTCAACAACTAAAAGATAATTGAATATACACATAATAAAAATTCCTTTAAAAGGAATAGGGCGGGCAAATGAAAAATTGTCAAGAGAAATGAAAGAATGAGTAAGTCAAGTTCACAATTAAAATAGGAAAATATGACACAACATCGATTTCCAATGGTGGAATAACACAAAACGTATAAACAAAGTTAAAAGAGTTGTTAACTTTATACGTTTGTTATTCCCCTATTGGAGGTTGTGTCATATTTTCCTTGATTTTAATCTTATCTATTGCTTATCCTTTGTTCTCTGCTGGTCAGTTGGAACAGATTTTCCTGTTTTTATATTAATCCTTCACATCATAACAGAAGACGTTTTATGTTAACATTTTAATATAAAACATTGTTATAAAACTTTTGTAGATAATAGTTATTTAAAACATTTTCGTAATCATACCTAGAGGGTTTTTTTTATCATCAGATAGAAAGACTTCTGCTCATCTTCTCTGGTGAGACAACAGGGCTGGGGTATCTTTCCATATCAAAGTTTAAAAATCTGTCATATCAATTTCCTCAATATGTTGTTTTGATACAACTTATGAGGGGAAAAGTTTTTACAATATTTCGATATTATTTTTTAACTTTGTAACTTTATTATGATTAACATAACTGTATTTCAAAGCGTCAAACTATATCATTATTTTGTCCCAACAAAAATAATCCAGGGAATAAAATATTCATTCATATATTTATTTATTTTATTCAACCTGGGCCATTTCTACTGGTGCACATGCATTCTAATAATTTGTCTATAATACCTTATACAAGCATCTATTTGTCACAAGATTTTAAAAGTAAATAGCCTATGTACACACTGAACACAATGCACATACAAGCTGTATTTAAGAACATGCCGAAGCTATCAGTACAAGATACATATTTGGTGCATACGCACCAATATGAACCTCGCGCCAATCGATTCGTGTTCCACGACTCTTTAGGATATTTGGTTTAAAAGATACAGGGTTAGGTGCACTAAGTACAAAACGTGAATATATCTCATTAACCAATGATCCTACAGATATGCGGCCACTGACCTTTTTGTTTCTTACGACCGGAGGACATATCGCACGACTCTTCCAGTTTCATACTCCCCAAGAGTCAAGGATCATTTTACCTGAGTTACAGCCCAATCAGAGCAACTTCCAATTTGACCTGACCTTTGACCTCACATGACCTTTGCGGTTTTATACTCCCCAAGTGTCAGGGATCATTTCCCCCGACTTACAGCCCAATTGGAGCAACTTTAAATTTGACCTGACCTTTGACCTCACATGACCTTTGCGGTTTTATACTCCCCAAGTGTCAGGGATCATTGTCCCCAAGTTACAGCCTAATCGGAGCAACTTCAAATTTGGCCTGACCTTTGACCTCACATGACCTTTGCAGTTTCATACTCCCCAAGAGTCAAGGATCATTTCCCCCGAGTTACAGCCCAATCAGAGCAACTTCTAATTTGACCTGACCTTTGACCTCACATGACCTTTGTGGTTTGATACTCCCCAAGTGTCAGGGATCATTGTCCCCAAGTTACAGCCTAATCGGAGCAACTTTAAATTTGACCTGACCTTTGACCTCACATGACCTTTGCGGTTTCATACTCCCCAAGAGTCAGGGATCACTTCCCCCGAGTTACAGCCCAATCGGAGCAACTTCAAATTTGACCTGACTGTTGACCTCACATGACCTTTGCGGTTTCATACTCCCCAAGAGTCATGGATCATTTTCCCCAGTTACAGCCCAATCGGAGCAACTTCAAATTTGACCTGACCTTTGACCTCACATGACCTTTGCGGTGTCATACTCCCCAAGAGTCAGGGATCATTTTCCCCGAGTTACTATATTTATTGCTTTTAAGCTTTCCCTCCGGTCTTTCCTTTTAAAGGGAATTTTATCAAAGCGTCAGATCAGTGCCCCAAACGAACGAATTTCTCAACACGCATGCTCAATTCAATTAATAAATCAACCTCTATGCAGAAAACAAATTATCGTTGTTTCTAAAAACACTATTTTCTCTGAAAATAGTGAAATTTTATGTTTTTTATATTACACACTAGCATCGCTTGAATATTTGTTTTAATAAAAGTATCATAAATATTTAAATGAAGGTAATTATAATTTACTATATTCAGGCTTTCCCCATGTCCCCACGTTCGATTCAGAAGTAAACACTAATACCTCGCGCCTCCCGGCGCGAGGAATAAAATGATATATATGACCTTCACGATGCTATTAATTTAGCCCAAAGATTAGGAAAAAAACTAGCAAAACTGGTGAACTGGTACTGTTCAAATAAAAACATCTGCAAATCTTGCTGCAATTTCCAAATAGTATTTCTATTACTTAAATAATTATTTTTGTTATTTCTTTTAATACAAACACATTACTGCCTATGACGATTTTATCGTATTACTTACATATCAAAATCAAGTAATAATTACAAAACTCGCCGTAAACTATCACCTCTGTGGGTGTTTTGGATATAACCGGCACGAATATTTTCTCAACACTGCGGCATGTGAGAAAGTAGGTCAATAGTCAGAGAATACAGGGCGGGTGCGGCACGCCGCACCCGCCCAAAAACTTTAAACTTGTTGGTTAAAATGTTAACCAACAAATTGTGTGGTTAAATCCGACCATGTTGGTTAAGTTTTAACATTAAAACATGTGTTCTACTGATATAATCCTGTCTATTTTATCTTTCTACTCCAGATATTTATCTTTAGGTTTATATATTTTCATCTTATTGATTCTGGCGCATTTTCGAGGCATTGACACGATGGTAAGACGACTTCAAGATGTTGAGATAACGTTAGCACAACCGCCTCTTGCTTGTTGCTGTCCCTGTTGTTGCTCCAAGATTAAACTAACGCAGTAAGTTTGAGGGTTTATACCTGCAATAGCTGTCAGGTGTCAAGATTTTTAGATGTGTACAATTGAATGCAGAAATTATCAAAACGTCTAGGGCTATTATAATGCAGACTGTGCTTTTGACATCGGTTTGGAGCTGTGCTTGTAAATGTCATTTGTAAAGATCAGTCAGTTGAATCGAATTTATCAATTCGAATTAAACAATTCATTACTTTGCCATATGGGCACCGCCATTAGACCACTAAGCAGGCTATGCGACAGGCGAGTCGATGATGGACCATTATAATTATTATATACAAAAGAATAGTAAATTTAAGGAGACTTTAATTCAAATTAATAAATTTGATATTCCTGACTAATAATGGCGTGCATATTCTTTTTGCTTTTATATACCATTTACGCTTGCCTTTTGAGTAGAATCATTCGATGGCGTGTGATGTATGGTCAACCCTTAAAATTTGTTATCTTAAAGGAGGATTTCGTGATCCTAGCATCCTCTTTTTATGACATTTTTCAATACATATCCACGAAAAAGACCTATTCCCAAAATTTCAGTTGATTCCGATTTTGCGTTTGCGAGCTATGCATGATTATGTGTATTACACTGCTCCATAGACAATGTGTTGTAATTTCGTTCTGGTGCACCAGAACGAAATTCAAATTTCACGATATCTTTGCAAAACGAATTAATCTGCAAGAAATATTTTGTACATAAACATTATGTAGCCAGAGGTTTCCAGTGATATAAAAATCTCTTTTTTTGAGAAAAGTGGGGGGATGAGGCTGTGGATCACGAAATGACCCTTTAAGTCAGTAATCATAAATTGCTGCGTACAGATGATATACCAAGTTTTGTTCTTTTACAATCATTAATATCTCCTGTAATCAATTAGTTTCATTACTATATATTTAGTTTTTACTGGTTTCAGTCAACATATCCATCGATTACGACTGGTTGTTCTACAGAGCGCACTTATCCAGCCTTTGACACTCTTCATTGCGTCGATATTATGGACAGACGGGTTGTATATACCAGCCTATGTACGTATAAGGTGTTGGAAATTATACATACTTCTTAGCATTTTATTTATTTATTTATTTTATTTTATTTTATTTTTTGGTTAAATGCGAGTTCTGAGGTGACAATTATTATGGAAAAACAAATTTCATTGCAAATTATTTGAATACTTTCCAGCGACAAGAGGACCGGATTTACCCTTTTCAGGGCCGACTAAAATGTAGGACCCCTGATGACTATCCGGATCCACGCGTTTACATCCCACCCCCTGTAACCCATTTCTCATTGTAAACCAGTGCTCCACTAAATTTTCTACACTTCCATTTTATTATTTTTTTTTATACTCGCAAATTTAGAGCACAGGCTCAGACCCATCTGGTATATCCGCCCTGTCCAGTTAGGATAAACCAAACTATTCTACCTCGATAACAACATCGATTTCTTGTGAAATATTTGTCCAACTACGGAAATCATTTGCAACTTTCGCTTCCTTCAGATAGTAATATATGTATAGCTTCACACATTAAACAGCAAATCATATTGGTAATATTTAATTTGATTGTACTTTTCAAACGATGTTTCTGTAAAAAATTAAGGGACCATGATGTGACCGTATTATTATTAAACTATATCAGGAAAATGTTTACTTCACTGCTATTTCAGAAAGTATGTCGCAAGAAGACTTTTTAGTATAAAACGGCAAATTGTCAGAATTTTTGCTTTCCACATTTTCCTACTGAATCAATAAAATTTTATTTTGAATTTCTTTCAGATCTCAAAAACGTCAGCTTTCTTATATCTCACATTAATCAGCCTCATCTCAACATTGGTGGGTGTCTACGGTCTTACAGTCTTTTATAAAGTCTCCATAGAACCACTCAAAAAGTACTGGATAAAAGAGAAATTCATAGCGCTTAAGATCGTTATGATTGTACCCAATGTACAGACTCTTTTGCTTGCTATTTTAGTACGGTCAAAGGTCATCAAGTGCATTGCACCGTTCAGTGCTTCTTTGGTATCAAGTAGTAAGTATTTCTCAATTGAAGGGACATTTGGAGTCCCAATCATATACAGGGTGCCCCCCCCCCCCCAACAACAACAAAAAAAAACACCCCAGAACCCCCATTGTGCCCTCTTCTCTCCTATTTTTGAAAAGTTAATCAACTATATTTTGGTATTTAAAGAAACCTTTAAGGGGGTACTACACCCCTGGCCAATTTTGTGCCTATTTTTGCATTTTTCTCAAAAATGATAGCGCATTGGTGACAAGTAAGATATGTATATTATAGGGGCAAGGGCTACAACTACTGCACTGAAAATTCAGCAACTCAAGGCAAGTAGTTATTGATTTATTGATCAAATATTGGGTTTCCCTCATTTTTGACTGTAACTCCACAACTGTTGTCTGTGCTGAAATAAAATTTCCAGTGCAGTAGTTGTAGTCCTTGCCCCTATAATATAAATATCTTACTTGTCACCAATGCTTTATAATTTTTGAGAAAAATGCAAAAATAGGCACAAAATTGGGCAGGGGTGTAGTACCCCCTTAATCGTTAGCTTTAATAAACCAAAGCAATTATTTCACAAAACCATTGGACTTTCTTTTGCAAGATATTAAATGTTTCATCATTTTCTTACTATCTATATAGTTATCTACAACGCACTGGTTATCTGCGAGATGTTTATACTAATCGCCTCATCCAGATATGTCATATACAAACTCCGTCAGAGGAACCGCAGACGAAGAGAAAGCTCCTTGTTGGAACTACAGAATATGATAGTACCGCAACATCAGACAGGTTGCACTCAGGTTAAATTCAATCAGGGTAGTAAAGATGAAATCAATGATGTTATTGCATCGGATGAAATGAAAGCTCCGGAAGGGAGCAGGATTGTCAGATATATTGAAACAGATGTTTAACAGTATGTAATGGTGACTTTTAAGTCACCATTACATAATGTTAAACATTAAGCTATGAAGTAGCTTAGAGTCTCTAAGCTACTTCATCATGCAAGTGTAAGAACATTAAACTATTATCTGCCATTTAAATAAACACAGCACACGAAATACAGTAAGCCAAAAAATTAAGGTACCAGTTGTGTTTACCCCTGTATATCCTAAATAAAGACAAATATGTCAAAATTAAAACAAGCAGCCAATACACGTACTCTGTAGCTCTAATTTAAGACCTTACTTGTTGAAATTGGTTAAGAATTAAAGAAACAGTGATCTAAAACCTAATGAAGAAACGAAATCAAAAGTTGCACTTTTGTGTACTAATCAATGAAAGCACGACGCTAGTTTTAACGTGCTAATCAATGGAAGCGCAGCGCTTGTTCTCTTGTTCACGACCGCTTTGTGTACAAATCAATAGGGCATTTAATGCAGCAAACTGCAACTTTTACATTGGTATCTTCCTTGGGTTTTGGGATCGCCGTGTCTTTATTTCTTGAACAATTTCAACGAATGAGGTCTTAAATTCGAGCTAAAAGATACAGCCATTAGCTGCTGGTTCAAAAACTTCCAATTATGACATATCTGCCTTTGTTTAGGATATACAGGAGGTGAACATAACTGGTACCTTAATTTTTTGGCTTACTGTAAGTCCCCCTCTCAACATTTCGTCATAACATTGTAAGGTTTCGTTTTGTACCAATAAAACTAACTTCTAAATAATTATATGACTGCTTACACGAAGTTTTGTGTGAAAATGAGAGATGTCCAAGACAAAAACTGCACTTTTCAAAAGTCACAAAGTAGGCCTATGCTTGTCACAAAAGTTGATTCATGGCTTGTTACTAATGGAAAAACCCCGGAAAAATCCATGTGGTTGAGTGCAGTTTAAAATCCTCACCAAGTGAACATTTATAATGTGTATCGATTCTTGATCATTTAGCCATGCAAATCCCCTTGGTGCAGAGTTCTGCACAGTGAGTTGTAAGGTGGCAAGGGCCATTCCTTGTCCCAATACACCTTAACAAGCATATGTGATGCGATCAAGCCAAATCAGTCGGAACTCGGGAAATATTAAATTCTCAGTTTCTTATAGGATAGTAAAAAGTATTTACAAAGCTGCATTTGCAGAAAACTTCATTGAAATTGAACAACCAGTTTCAAAAATTTGCGCAATAAAAGAGTTTCCAAAACAAGAAAAAACAATGCGATCAAGCAAAATCAGTCGGAACTCGGAAATATCGAAAAAAAGGAAATATTTCTTTTTGTTTCCTATTGTTCTGTAGACTCTTTAATTGCTCATATCTTTGGAACTGGTTGTTCAATTTCAATGGGGTTTTCTGCAAAATGCAGCTTTGTAATTGCTTTTTACTATCTATTCACTTCTGCACGTTCCGCCATTATGCACTATGTGCGGGAGAGCCTCGAACTGGCAGCATACATGAAAGGAAGAATTATGTAACCTTACACAGAACGTTATGACTAGTTCAATTCCCATTCATGTATGCTGCCAGTTCGAGGCTCTCCCCGCACATAGTGCATAATGGCGGAACCGTGCAAGTAGCGAATAAGAAACTGAAAATTTAATATTTCCGAGTTCCAACTGATTTTGCTTGATCGCATCACATATTTGTAGTATTACAATTAATCAACTTTGCCTTGTTTCAGATGGACAAACTTCCATGTACAAAATAAGTTAATTGCGAACGCTTATTATCTAGGCTTAAACATAATAAACAAAATCAAAATTATTAATTGTCCAACCCAAAATGATACTTTTATAGTTAATGTTGGAGAGTTTTGGATATTTTTTCTAGTTCATTCCAGCTTACAGTACCTTTATATGACCGACTGCACTTTTTGTACTGTCCTTGGCAGGGAGTGGTTGCATTACTTTGGCTTTGACGGAAATTATAGCTGTTTACATGACTGAAAATATGACTCAAATAATGAGGTGCAAGATTTTGTAGGTTAAAATTTGAGTTTTGTCTCAATTAGTGGTTTCTAGTCAAGTTCAGCATGGACATCCTCTACTGGTGTGTCCCACTTTGCACCACAGATAGTTCTTGCAGCCCTGTTTTGAATAACTTGTTTCTTTGAGATCATGATACCACAATTTCCTCAAATGTTTTTTCATCTTTGCTATAATCAAAATATCCTATTCTTAATGATCCGAGACCACTTGCGTGAGTGTTTGAAAAGCGTCACTGACCAGTGTTTGAAATATGGCTAGGTCAAGGGTAGGTCGCGAGCGTGGTATTCTACAAAAAGTGAGCTTGACCAATAGTAATACACACTGGTCGAGAATTAAATATTTGTGTAATTATCATTATGATGTTGCTGGTAAATTGCAAGTGTGCTAGCTATTATTTATTTCCTAACAATTAAAACATAAGATTCACAACTTCTAATTTAAAGTTCCTCATTTTTTTTGAACAAAAAATATTTTACGAAATGTAAAATGGCATGTGTATGTGTAGCCTTATTTGTTTTACACATGTGGCTTAATTTATAGCATCACATATCATTGCGTACAATAAGTTGTTCATTATGTAAAAAAAAGGAAGTTTTAAAATTGCACCAGAGTCCATAGCAGTCAGGTTTTCCTTAAAAAATGGCCTACTATATTGTTTAGAGTTCACTCTTGTGGACTTGGATGAACCTCTTTTTTACATAATGAACCATTGTTATAACGCAATGTATGATGAAGACGATATAAATTGGTCCACATGTGCAAAAAGTCTCGGGGAACTTGTAAGTTGTGAATCCTATATAATATGAACCACTGTAAACAAGAAAGAAAAGAAACTTGAACTCAAAAAGGTTTTACAAAATGACAGGATATTGTTTATTGACCATTGATGTCACATACATACAAGCAACCACAAGAAGCAGGGTATTGAGCTTTTGTTTTGACAGCTTTGGGCAAGTCCTTACCAAGTCATGAAAGGGTTGACATCAAATTCCACACTTGACATTTTCATTACACAGGAATCCAGGATAAACTTGTTTTAATTCATCATCACTTTGTACAGCCTGCCTGGAAAAATATCAGGGCATTTGGGAAACTCATTCAATGGAAATTATGATATTTGCTGGGAACTTTCACTTTTCCAAATAAAGAAATGCATGAAAATATTTTGTTGTTTGCTTCCTGGGAATTATAATTTTTCCAGCCGGTTGTACAGTAACATTTGTAAGGATGTAGCCCAGCTGGTTTCAAATAATTACTTTCCAAAGAAATAAATAACTGTCCAGTATTAATGTTGCTATTAAAAACTAACAGTATTACACAATTTGTTGAAGTTTCTTGTGTCATTATTTTATTATATGACATTGTAAATCAAAACAGTTTTAGCTCACGAATAAATGTTTAACCTTAGCTCACAAAAGGATTTTTAACCTAACCTAATAGAGTCCATACACAATACTTTCCATAGTGTTAATACTGAAATCTCTTGGTGCTTATGTAACCAAATACATCCAGTGATGTCAATTTGACTCGTATCAGTTTGAACTAGACTGTGGCTTCATACCACATGTTATTTGTTGGATAATAGTATTGCCTCACATAAACACTCAAAAATTGCAATGCAAGCTGGTTGTATAACAAATGGGTAGGCCCCGAAAAAAAAATGCAATTTTTAAAGGCAAAAAACAAGATCTATAAAAATAAAAAGCAAGATTTACCCCAAATTTGCTTTAAAAACCATGTTTTTACTAGTGATTGCATTTAAGCTTACTTGATGACATTAATTGATAATTTATTGTCAACACATCATTGAACTCAATGATTTTTGGAAGTTTTTATGGCATTAAACACCTTGTTTTATTGGTTGTCAAAAGCGAGATAATTACTCCATAGCAAGAATTGCGTAGAGAAAACCGAGATTGCATTTTTTGCCGAGGCTTACAAATGGGGAAGGTTGGATTGGCTCACACTTCCAAAATCGATCATCTTTGCAAGGTATGTTGGAACTAACCAAATTAATGTCATGTCAAGGTTATGAATATTATTAATTTTGCATGGGCATAGAAATAAGGATTGCTTTACACCATACTAAGTTCACACAATACTAAACAAAACACTGGCTTGAAAATGTGCACATTAATGTGTGAGAATATGCACACTATGCTTGAAAATATGCACATATGTGTTTGAAAATAATCAAAATATGCACATTAACGTTTGCTTTACAATTACAAAGTTACACAAAAAGCTGTTTTAATTCTTGTTGCAATTTACTATCCTGTAAAACTGGTGTCTGGTTATGATTGCAACTATAATCCAAGACAGAAGTAAAAGGACAAGTTTGCATCTGACATCAGGGCAAAGGCGCAGCATGATTGGTTGCTGACTTGTGCAGTACAGCATTTTGGTCTGGTTGACAGGAGGTAGTACGCAAACTAGTCTTTTTAATTCTGTTTTAGATTATATCAAATTCATAAGGTCGTTTTAAACCAATATACATAATGCTATAGATACCAACAATGGTATTACATTTTCTTTACATGGTTGTTGTATGAAAAACAAATTACGGCTACCTTACCCGAAAGATAGCACACACTCCTTCAAGAGTATTGTGGATACTGACAATAAACAATACACCTATGATGTTCCTACAACTTCTGGTACCTAGAAAAGTATATCACTAGAGGTTATTCATGTGCAACTTGCTGTGAAATCAACAGAAGTGGTATGCAGTCTGCCAGTAGACTACATCTTACATCTTCATATGGACTAAACATTCACCAGGCCTTGAATTTTAATTTTTACGGCCACCCATTTTCAAGGCCACTTGGCAAAGACAAAGAAGGACACCAAGGCCAACAAGTGACGAAGAATGCCTTGAAGTTGACAAAGATCTGGGGCACCAAGGCCAAAACTAAAAAAGTACAGGCAATGGCATTGGTGGCCTCCCTGAAATTTGTGCGCTGACATGCTCAAATCATCACATAACCCAAGAGATTTGGTGCCCAATTCTTCAGAATAACTTTCCAACTCTCCATTCGAGAAACCTTTGGACAAACAAAAGACTTTTTTTACTTATTTGTACATATCTATTGTTGCCTTTTGTACACATATGTTCATAAAAATGTAGTTCAATGAATAACCTCTGCAACTTAAATAATACAACATCACCAGGGAACTTATAGTCCAGTTTGCAATGTACACAAAATTGATTACAATCAGATTGACCTTATGAGGCTGGCTCCAATTCTTGCTGAGGCGTTTCTGGCTCCTCATCATTGTAGATATTCTCTGCCTGTAATTTAGAAAAAGAAAAGAAAGTCATTAACGACAATAGCTGGCAAACAGCACTCTCTTGTACTGATCAACGTGCATGCCCTGTTAATGAGCAACATAGGTGGGCTTTGTTTTCTCTTCAAGAAGGCCAAACAAAGTTTGATGTGTAATTGGCCATTCAGATTACCAATCTGTTATGAATGTGGGATGATAGAATTAACCAATCTTAAACTCGACAAACACAATAGAACCCTCCTATCAATGTACAGTGCTATAAAGATCAAAGCATTGTATACACTACACAAGATCTATATTTAGATTGCAAAAACATTAACTTCCACAATTAAACTGACACATTGGGATTTCTTTGAAAAGATTGTGAAATTTTCGGACACCTTCCGTATTTAAAGCCATTTTCAATGCCCCCAGGCTGCCATTCATTTTGTTTGTTTCCCATAATGCTCTGCATGCATGCTGGCCATAGGCTTCAACATAAAAAGTCCCAAGTTTGAAGACATTTTCAAGAGCTATCTCAAGTACCACTGAACCAACTAGGCTTGTTTGCACTCATTTTAATGCATTTTATTTTCATATAATTATTGTCATGCAAATTTACATATCTCTGAAATTTTTGAATTTTTAAAACAAAATTTGAAACTTGTCGTCTGCAGTCAGGAGAGTTAAGAATAATTGTTGATCTTACCATCTGCCAGACTTGCATAATGTTGTCTTCTGACACTGAGCATATGACCCATGGTTCATTAGGATTCCATGAGAAGTCTGATATCTTTGCGGTATGTCCTCCATGAATGAAGAGTAACTCTGGAGGTCCATCCTCGGCATCCTCTGGAGTTTGTTCTTCTCCAATTTTACTGGAGGGAACAAACAAAACAAAAAATACTGTTAAGTCATAATTTGTCATTTACACTGTATTACACTTTCTTCAGGCATGAGAGAGAGTTCAATCAAAATGCAGAAATTATCCAAGGAAAATCTCATTCATGTTCTTGATGCATATAATAAGGGCATGTTTTCCATACTTTTTGGCACGAAAACAAACGGTGGAATTTTGCATGCAGCATTTTTCTATTGGACTAATTAAAACAAAATAAGCTTCCCAATCACTTCAGTAGAAAAGCATAACAGTAAACGCAGGAGTTGGTGGCACAGGAACAATGCACACTTAGCATCCGACTATATACCAGCCCTTTACCAAGAGAAATTATAATGATAAGTATTTTGGAGCATAGATGCTCCATTAACCACCTCCTCCACTGTAGACTTATTTATAAACTTGCCAATATGATTTACTTTGTCAAAAAACTTGAAGAAATTATTCTAAAGGGATATTAAGGTGCCAGAAAACCCATGTTTTACAGGCTGACTGACACAAATTATTTTATGACTTTATGTACCGTAATTAAAAGTAGCCGTTTTTGGCTTCAGTGGATTGATTCTGACTGAAATATGTATATAAAAAAGTATGTGAGTTTTAAGGGCAATTTTACCTATTCCCACAAATAACCTGATCTTTATATGCTCACCTAAGATCCCAGACATTGAGCCTTCTGTCCGTTCCACTGGATGCCAGGATGGTCTCGTTATGAGGTGACCACTGCACCTGGAAAATCTCATCTTTGTGAGACTCAAAGGAATGCAGTTTCAACTTCAGATTTCTCAGATCCCACAATGCAACAGTCTGAAATGGTAATATATATTTCTCTTAATATTTATACATATATATATTTCTCTTAATATTTATACATATTCCAAACAGTCACTAAAACCATGCACGTAATGGTGCAAGAGCAAGGTAAACACAATGCGTTTTTCCAGTATCTGTGGAATTTGAGCAACCCCACTACACAAGGAATGAAAATATATGGAGGACGTGCATATTAATTATATAACCAATTTTGCTTTGTCTTTTGTACCTTGAGTAAGTAGTGATTATGGAACATGTCAAAATTGATGTCTGCATCAGTAAAACAATAATAGTTAATTTCATATTCTATGCCTCAACATAGAACCTCATACAAGAAGTGTCAGAAAGTTCCATCATTTGCAGCATCAAGTCAATAATCAACTGTTTACATAGAATCAGTGAGATCAATTGCAAGACATATTGGACAGTACCTACCTTATCTGCAGATCCTGTAGCCAAGATGAACTCGCTGTAAGGGTTGAATGACAAACAGTTCACCTGAGAGAAGGAAGAAATAAAGTGGAATGTATATTAAGCTTAAATTACTAAACAAACTCGACAGTCAAAATGAACATTCTATCAGGGTTTGGTGCAGAAACCTGTTTTTGCATAGTTTAACTTTAATTGGCAATAACCGGCAAAAACACTCATTTATAGTCAAATCAAATATTAAGGGATCTAAAATGAGCGTTTATTATGTTTCGACAGTATTTTTTGGGACATGAGAGCACCTCAGACCTATCGAATTGCATTCTGAATACTGAAGCATGTCTTTCTGATATCAAATAATTTTCATTTTTGAAAATTACAATATAATACAAATTTTATGACAAATTATAAAAATTTGATATTTTTCAAATTTTGATATATAACATCAGTCCTCGAAGTAAATTATATAAATCTAATGATATATTCTTAAAGTGTATGTAGCTGGGAGGAAAAAGCCGACGGTCAATTGAAAATTTTGACCTTTCATATTGAAGATATGGATTTTTTCCCAAAAGACCTAATTTTTTTTTTGGTGTTTTGGGAAAAAAAATCCATATCTTCAATACTGAAAAGGTCAAATTTTTCAATTGATCGTCGGCTTTTCACCTCACCTACATACACTTTAAGTATAAATCATCAGATTTATAAAGTTTACTTCAAGTACTGTTAAATATCAAAAATATCAATTTTTAATGATTTGCCATAAAATGTGTATTAAATTGCGAATTTCAAAAATCAAAATTATTTGATATCAGAATGACTTTCTTCGTATTCAGAATGCAATTCGATAAGTCTGATGTGCTCTAATGTCCCAAAATAAATACTGTC
Source organism: Amphiura filiformis (assembly GCF_039555335.1). Taxonomy (NCBI): domain Eukaryota; kingdom Metazoa; phylum Echinodermata; class Ophiuroidea; order Amphilepidida; family Amphiuridae; genus Amphiura; species Amphiura filiformis. The sequence continues at coordinate 5,107,357 of NC_092634.1, read as the reverse complement.
CAAACGTTCATACCCCAGCCCTTAAGAAGTAACACATGAAAGCTCATAAATAGTAACAAGCAACTTTATATGAATCATTCAGTACCTTTTTTGTCTCATCAAGTCCTGAAAATTAAAGCGTTTTGAATTTGATACGACACATTTCAGTAAGTGAGAACTGAAAACCTATGCCTTTTAACTCAGGAAATGATTTTTGTTATAATATTTTGCTTTGAGATGAAACAAGCTAATTGTTTACCACTTAATTAGTTTTTGTCAAGTGGAAAAACCTGCAAACCCTGCATTTTATTCTATGAGATTATAAACCACTTGTACACACCCATATTATAATGTGCTATTCCAGCTGAAATCCACACACCCCCTATGGAGGACATGGCCGTAATCTTCCACATAGGGGAGCGTGAATTTCAAATGGGGTTACCTGAATGGCTGAACCTATTTGAAATCTATACCCACTGTGTGGGAGAGTAAGGACACATCTGCTATAGGAGGTGTAAGGATTTCAACTGGAATAACCCAATGTCATAACTGCTCCAGATCTATCAGATTTTCAAAATGTTACCTAAACTTTTCAATCCTGGCAGAATCATTATCACAGGTAAAATTTTGTATGAAACTTGTGTAAAAGTTGAAAAGAGCTCTTTTTATACTTGACTTAAAACAACGTACCTCTGCTGTGTGTGCATCTACCGCATGACTCGGTTTGCTTGTGTTGTTTACCCTTGTGTCCCAGCTAAACAGAAAAAACATAAGCAAAGTATTGTGTTTTAAGTTTTCATATTTTGTACAAGTTTGGTCTTATTATAGTACAGGAGCAGCAACCTCAAAAAAATGACTTCGTTCATCCCCCACTACATACAAGGTTTGACACCATAGGTAGTTAGTATGGACCCTCTAGATCACTGCCAGGTAGGTAGTGGACTCAAATTGTGGTATCACTTTTTTTTTACAGGTCATTTTATGTATGGACGTATAATCGCATAAAATCACAAAAAATAGGACAAAATTAAGGGGTAGGGGAGATATAAACTCTAAGAACTCAACTTTTACTCATTATTTTGAATTCATTTTGGTATCAATATGTAGCTAAATGATTTTCCTAACTTTCTAGTATTATTTTTAAACAAAAACAGGTTTCATTTGAGCATATTTGGAAGTATATAGTCCATAAATGAGTGGTAATCTGATTTTTTAAAACCATGTGTAAAGTTTGACATTGGCCTCAAATCTCACAACTATAGCACTTTATATTTTCAAAATTGATTCAGTTTCCATTTTTATTTTTTTTATTTAAATTTTAATGTTTTATTTTGTTTTCAATGTTAAGCATATCAAGGGAAACATTATTGTAACAGTTCCAATCATTATAATATGTATGAGTTCGTTGGGGTGTCTGTGGGACGAGGTGTGTGTGGGGTGCTGGGTGTACATAGGGTATGTGTGGGGGGAGGGGATGAATGTGTGTGTACATGTCTTAATATGCCACTACACTGCACCAACTTCCATTTACAAAATCCGTTAAGTTTCCATTGATGTAATATTTTGAATATTTATGTGTAGGACGTGAGTAACCACTGGGAAAAAAGACAAAAAATGTTTAAAAAACCCAAAAAACCCAACAAAAACTGATGTTGATTTCCCTCGTATATCAGCATAACATAGAAAAATATTAAGGGGTAGGGGAAAATAAATCATCAGAACTCAATATTTTACTCATGATATTGACTTCATCTTGGTATTAATTCTATTTAATTCAATTCAATATGTATATCTAATTGATTGTTCTAACTTTTTAGTATTATTTTAAAGCAAAGCGACCATTAGTTGTCAGGTAGATACACAGAAACTGTGAGAAAATGGTACGTTTTCTATGTCTAACAGCGTAAATATGACAATATTAAGGGGTAGGGGAAATATAAACTGCCATAACTCAACTTTTACTCATGAAAGTGAATTCATCTTGGTATCAAAATGTATCTAAGTGATTGTTCTAACTTTCTAGTATCATTTTAAAGCAAAGCAACCATTAGTTGTCAGACAGATATACAGAAACTGTGAGGAAAAGGTAACTTTTCTATGTCTAACAGCGTGAAGATGACAATATTACGGGGTAGGGAAATGTAAACTGTCATAACTCAACTTTTACTCATGAAATTGAATTCATCTTGGTATCAAAATATATCCAAGTTATTGGTCTAGCTTTCTAGTATTATTTTAAAGCAAAGCGACCATTATTTGTTAGGCAGATATACAGAAACTGTGAGGAAAAGGTACATTTTCTATGTCTAACAGCGTAAAATGACAACATTAAGGGGTAGGGGAAATTTGTAACTGCCATAACTCAACTTTTACTCATGAAAATGAATTCATCTTGGTATCAAAATGTATCTAAGTGATTGTTCTAACTTTCTAGTATTATTTTAAAGCAAAGCGACCATTATTTGTCAGGTAGATACACAGTATTTGTGAGGAAAAGGTAACTATTCTATGTCTAACAGCATAACTAAATATGACAATATTAAGGGGTAGGGGAAATATAAACTGCCACAACTCAACTTTTACTCATGAAAATGAATTCATCTTGGTATCAAAATGTACTTTCTAGTATTATTTCAAAGCAAAGCGATCATTAGTTGTCAGGTAGATACACAGTAACTGTGAGGAAAAGGTAAATATTCTATGTCTAACAGCTTAAATGTGACAATATTAAGGGGTAGAGGACATATAAACTGCCATAACTCAACATTTACTCATGAGAATGAATTCATCTTGGTATCAAAATGTATCTAATTGGTTGTTCTAACTTTCTAGTATTATTATAAAGCAAAGCGACCATTATTTGTCAGGCAGATATACAGAAACTGTGAGGAAAAGGTCAATTTTCTATGTCTAACAGCGTAAAATGACAATATTAAGGGGTAGGGGAAATTTATAACTGCCATAACTCAACTTTTACTCATGAAAATGAATTCATCTTGGTATCAGAATGTATCTGATTGGCTGTTCTAACTTTCTATAAACAAAGCGATCATTAGTTGTCAGGTAGATACACAGAAACTGTCAGAAGGGACCGTTCACAAACACTTGTAAGGGGGAGGGGCCTGATGCAAAAAAATTTCATCGCAAAAATTTTTCGGCCCCCCCCTTTACAGACCTCAAAAATTTTAGGGTCCCCTTTTTGACATGAAAATTATGGGTCAACCCCATAGAAAATCATATAAACTCAATTTTTCCAGGAAAATTTGTGGTTATTTTTTCAGTCCCCCCTTAGGAGGACAAAAAATTTCAGACCCCCTTTTTTGCATCAGCCCCCCCTTACAACGGTCCCTAAATATGACAATATCAAGGGGTAGGGGAAATATAAACTCCTATAACTCAACTTTTACTCGTGATAATGAATTCATCTAACGTTCTAGTATCATTAGTTGTTATGTAGATACAAAGGAAATGTGAGAAAAAACTTCCATGTGTAACAGTGTCAAATATGGTAATATTAAGGGTAGGGGAAATATTACCATAACTCAACTTTGGCTGCATTAACTGTGAAGGGGAACACGGGAATACAAATCGTTGCACCAAAATTTGAATGTAGTATACGATTGAGGTTTCTTACGTTAATTGGTGCAATTGGACCATTTTAAAATTTGACCTTTATTTATGATATTTTTGATATATTCGACGTTATAACCGCTGAACTACGCTTCGTAGAAATATGACAATTGTCTTCTTTTAAATGCTTAGCGATGAGAGGAACAATTTGAGATTACAACATTACAACATGATAGGATCATTTTTAGTATTGGCCCCATTATGACCTTCAACCCCTCGTGGGAAACTTAATTGCTTTTAAAATAATGCCAGAAAATGAGAACAATCAAATAGCTACATATTGATACCAAAATGGAATTCATTTTCGTCAGTGAAACTTGTGTTTTGGTGATTTGTATGTCCCTTACCCTTAATATTGTCATATTTTTACGCTGTTAGACATTGAATATTAACATTTTCATACATTTTATGTCTATCTACCAGACAGCTAATGACTTAATTGCTTTTAAAATAATACTAGAAAGTTAGAACTATCAAATAGCTACATATTGATACCAAAAATAATTCATTTTCATCAGTAAAACTTGAGTTTGGGTGATTTGTATGTCCCCTTGCCCCTTAATATTGTCATATTTTACGCTGTTGGACATTGAATATTAACATTTCCATACATTTTATGTCTATCTACCGGACAACTAATGGCTTAATTGCTTTTAAAATAATACTAGAAGGTTAGAACTATCAAATAGCTACATATTGATACCAAAATGAATTCATTTTCATCAGTAAAACTTGAGTTTTGGTGATTTGTATGTCTCATACCCCTTAATATTGTCATATTTTACGCTGTTAGACATGGAATAGCAACATTTTTCTCATATTGTATGTTTAACTACCTGACAACTAATGGTTTAATTGCTTTTAAAATAATGCCAGAAAATGAGAACAATCAAATAGCTACATATTGATACCAAAATGAATTCATTTTCATCAGTAAAACTTGAGTTTGGGTGATTTGTATGTCCCCTTGCCCCTTAATATTGTCATATTTTACGCTGTTGGACATTGAATATTAACATTTCCATACATTTTATGTCTATCTACCGGACAACTAATGGCTTAATTGCTTTTAAAATAATACTAGAAGGTTAGAACTATCAAATAGCTACATATTGATACCAAAATGAATTCATTTTCATCAGTAAAACTTGAGTTTTGGTGATTTGTATGTCCCCTTACCCCTTAATATTGTCATATTTTACGCTGTTAGACATGGAATATCAACATTTTTCTCATATTGTATGTTTAACTACCTGACAACTAATGGTTTAATTGCTTTTAAAATAATGCAAGAAAATGAGAACAATCAAATAGCTACATATTGATACCAAAATGAATTCATTTTCATCAGTAAAACTTGAGTTTGGGTGGTTTGTATGTCCCCTTACCCCTTAATATTGTCATATTTTACGCTGTTAGACATGGAATATCAACATTTTTCTCATATTGTATGTTTAACTACCTGACAACTAATGGTTTAATTGCTTTTAAAATAATGCCAGAAAATGAGAACAATCAAATAGCTACATATTGATACCAAAATGAATTCATTTTCATCAGTAAAACTTGAGTTTGGGTGGTTTGTATGTCCCCTTACCCCTTAATATTGTCATATTTTATGGTACTACACATGAAAAATTGACATTTTTTAAACATTTTATGTCTTTCCCGCTAACAATTAATGGTTATTTTGCTTTAAAAGATTACAACAACCAAATAGCTATATATTAATGCCAAAATGAATGAATTATAATGAATAAATGTCGAGTTACGTTGGTTTGTACGTCCCCTAACCTTTAATATTGTCAAATTTTACGCTGTTACACATTGGAAAATTAACATTTTTATCATATTTTATGTCTATCTTATGGTTTTTCTGTTAAAAATAATACTGGAAAGTTAGAGCAATCAATTAGCTACATGTTGATACCAAAATGAATTCATTATTATGAGTAAAGGTTGAGTTATGGTGGTTTTATTTCCCCTACCCTTAATAATGCCATATTTGACATGGTTATACATAGAAAAGTAACCTTTTCTCACATTTTATGGCTATCTACCTGACAATTAATGTTTGCTTTGCTTTAAAATAATACTAACACGTTTGGACAATCAATTAGCTACATATTAATTCCAAAATGAATTCATTATCATGAGTTGAAGTTGAGTTATGATGGTTTATATTTCCCCTACCCCTTAATATTGTTATATACACACGCTGCTACATGTGGAAAAGTAACTATTTGTTTACATTTTCAGTCTATTTTCCTGACAAACAGCGGTTGATCTCACCCCACACATATAAATATTCAAAATATTACATGAATGGCAACTTACCAAACAAATTTTGTTAATAGAACTTATATAGTTCAGCCGAGTGACATATTAAGACATGTAAAACACCCCAACCCTGAACCCTATACACACCCCGCACCCACCCCCACATACCCAACCCCACCTACCCCAAACCCACACAACACAAACCAACATGCAAGCAAACATGCACATACATAAATATTTGAACCAGAACATCAAAGTTTGCCTAGATATGCTTGATATTAAAAACAAAATTAAAAAATGGAAACTTAATTAATTTTGAAAATAGAAATTGACACAATAGTAAAATTTGAAGCCAATGTCACAAAAACACCCACCCTACGCATTGTTGTGAAAAATCTGATTTTTCACTAGTGTATGGACTGGCCACTTCAAATCATGATCAAATGAAACCTAGGTTTGCTTTCAAATAATACTAAGCAGTTAGAACAATCAATTAGCTACATATTCATACCAAAATAAATTCATTATTATGAGTAAAGGTTGAGTTCTTGGAGTTTATATTTCCCCTACCCCTTAATTTTGTCCTATTTTTGGTGATTTTATGCGATTATACGTCCATACATAAAATGACCTGTAAAAAAAAGTGATACCACAATTTGAGTCCACTACCTACCTAGCAGTGATCTAGAGGGTCCATACTAACTACCTATGGTGTCAAACCTTGTATGTAGTGGGGGATGAACCAAGTCCTTATTTAGGCCCCCTGTGGGATCTTGCTCCTGGACTATTATAATTTTTGATAGTACCAGTAATATACATTATGTAATTATCCATTTCTAATGGCAATATCACATTGTATTAGGAACCTATAAATATGGCAGGACATGGTATACTCTATGACAAAAAAGTGAGAATGTTACATTCAAAAATGGCTCTTGCATAGGACCTCAAACTCAAAGATTAAATTAAAAGGTTCTTGAAGACATGTTTTTCATTTGCCTGCATCAGTGATTAATAAAAGAATAATTTCACATTTCATGCCACTGCATAAAACCATCATACAAGAAGTGTCAGAAAAATACATCATTTGCAGACCAACAGATTATTTCCCATTTCATTTTACATGCTCTGAAGGTGGTAACACCAGTGGTATACCATAGAAAGCCATCTACAAGCATAAAATGCCTCTCAATGAGGTTTTTTTTGAGAAAGAGACAAAAGGCAGACTCCCTCCACAAAAACATGAGTTTGAGCAACTACAGTGGAAATTCTAATTGAATAAACACAGCCTGACATAGCGTGACATTTTTTTGCGTTCACTATGTGATGTACGCCAGCGTGTGGGACTGTGCGTGAGTTACGCCGAAGTGAATCCAACCATGCCAACACTCTCGCGATTGGCTAAGTATTATATCCAAGATCGTGCATTAACGTTGTAGTTTGAAACATGAGATATACAATTGCGGCTGGATTGAGTACAGCTGTTGAAAGCTATGTTCATTCAATTGGAATTCTTACTGTATATTTCTGATATGGGTGGTGGCTGAGAAAGTATCTCAAAACTTTTTATGTTGAAGCATATGGCTAGCACACAGAGCATTAACTTCATCGTCGAGTACACAGCTTGATATACTTTACTTTGAGAACTATCTGATAGCACACAGTGTAGTCTGTGTAGTGCTGGTCACACAGAAAAAAAAACACCAGGAAAACTGCAGCTTTTACAGTACTTACATCATGAGTTTTTGGTCATCTGCTACCGAGCCAAACAGGCTCTCATGAAGAAGATGCCATGAAACATCCTCTACTACCGCTGAATGGCCGGTGAAGATGGTTTTGGCATCTATTACACGGTTCTCTTTTTGATTCATGTTGATGTCCCACATACAGATTGTCTACAAGCAAAATAATGGTATAAATGTTTTAGAACTTGAGATATAAAATAACATTGAACTTTAGAATAAGAAAACATAATACATGCAATTCAGATACTAACAGGCACAATCAATAGATAACCGGGATTTACTTCTTAGCATATATTCTTGGGTAGGGAATGGGAGAAGATACAGTAATAATTTGTTTGCCAAAGTGGCCCCTGGTTCAAGCGCTCTTATTTTCAACCTTGAGATACACTATACCAAACAGTATGGCCCAATAAAGACATGCTATATATGGTTGTTTGCATCAGTAAATAATTAAGATGATTTCATGATATCATCATACAAGAAGTGTCAGAAAAATACATCATTTGCAAACCCATACACCTAGATTGAAAAATATGGAATATATATTGAAATATTCCTACAAATGCCCCAGGTGTTGACCTCTTGTAGAACCATAGAGTCAGGGCATTTATACAGGACAGGCAAGTGAAGCCAACAATTAAACTATAAAGGCTACCTTGATCGGAACCTGTAACAAGGCCATATCATGGGTCACCTGCCTCACCTTTCCAGGTCATCCACAGGGATTTACTTTTGTCCTGATGACATTTTGTACCTGGGATGGTTGGACCTTGTTTCCTTGAATGTTACTTACATGGTCATCTGATGCACTAAGCAGGTGTCCACTAAGATTTGGATTCCATGATAAGCCATAACCTTCCTTCTGATGACCTCTCAACCTCATGTCTGGATTACAATCACCATTAGGATCTGCTTCAGTGAACAAATGCAAATATTGGCAAATATGTTAATACTATGCGTGCTAGCCATAGGTTAAAAATCCAAGTATTGAGACATTTAAGAACCACTGAAATAATACTAGGCTTGTTTGTATTCATTTTAATAATTCATTTACCATGCATGGAGAGAGTAAATACTTGGTACATTTTAGAGGTGCTACAAGAAGTCTTGTTGATACTTTTTACTAGGGGTTTCAATAGGAAGTATGCTTGGTGCTCTTTAGGGGGTTCAACATTAAATGTTGTTGGTACTTTTCTTGTTGAATTATCTATAGTTCCGGGTATCAAGTTCAATCATTTGTGATGATGTTGATGACAGGTGACACATTCAGAATCAAATTTACATATCCTTGTGGTTTCATGCACCAGGCATGTTACAATTAATTCTTATGGAAAAAGCTGAAAGTGATGAAGCAGAAAGAGCACAAATCAAGAAAGAATATTGAAAATTTGCAGCTTAATTATTTAAATATAATAAGTAATATAAATACAAACCTGGTTTTGACGGATGCTTTTTGTAGTCAAAGACGAGGACATCACTTGAGGGTGTCTTTGTGGCAATAATCGTGGGATTCTGTGGCATATATCGGGCTCTGTTGACTTCTCCTTCATGGTTAATTTTGATTTCTATTTCAATTTTACCACTCACAGAACCAAAACCACCAAATTCTGAAATGGGAAAATACAACATGCTATAAAAAAACATAATGCCTGCATGTACAAGCTTTGTTTCAGGCCTATTACTTGCCTTCTGTATATGTAGCCCATTGAGATTAGAAAGCCTAATGCAGGGGTCCGCAAATAGCTCCCGAGTGGCGCGCGGCGCCGTTTAGATTAAAAAAAAAAAAATCTAACCCTTTGATCAAACTTTGCAGGAATATCTCCAATATTCTATATTTCAACATTAAACAATGCAATTCCCATGTTATCCTTGTAAAGACGGGCTAAAATAGTACAAAATGTTGCACCAAATGGCGTCATTTGCACCTCAAATTTCAAAAAATCGATAGCTTCACAGGGGGGACACCCCCCCCGACTCCCACCAGCGACTTCGCAGCCATTGAGTGGCGCTTTGCAGTTTTCTTTTATTTCACGTGGTGCTTCAACAAATCCATTTGAGGAAGCCTGGCCTAACGGCTACACTTCTTGTCCTGAACCATAGCCTGTCACCATACAGACCATAGCCTGTCACCATACAGACCATAGCCTGTCACCATACAGACCATACATATTACGATACCCATGAAATAGGAAATGGTGAACCAAACTGAAGTTTCTCTGCAATTCGAGGTCAGAATTTGAGCTATTAAATATTGTTGAATGGAGGCTATTGAACAGCTTTGAATTGTGCCATTGGATATTAGACCATTTTGGCTTAGCGAGTCCTGTTTCATAATAAGTGAGTCCCAGTCGCCACTAAATTGAAGTGGACCAGGACTCACATTTTTCCAAAAGCATGTCCTGGTAGAAAAGCTCATATTTTCACATTTATGGCATTTACCTCCTATTGAGCAATGAACATAAGTTGAAGAAATTATATTGTAACTCATATGACACCTGGCAGCTATTGCAGATAGGGCCTTCTTGCCCAAAACACCAGAAATGAATGTTACCTACCTCCTTTTTCACTGTCATAGTGTGATGCGTCAAACTGTGCGTCATCATTTGGCAGCTGTACACTGGCTATTACCAAATGGTTCTGTTCGTCCGACCTGTGGAAACAAAACAACACGCAATCACACTTCCAGCTCTTACTACTCTAAAATGAATTTGAGAAATAAGTCACATGCATGTCCACAATTAGATTCATAAGCTACAGTAAATGTGGGGGTTTTCAGGTGGAAACTAGATCCTCTGAATAAGGAACTTTCTAAAAAATGTTGTGGTTTGCATCAGTAAATAATTAAGATGATTTCACGATGGAATCATACAAGAAGTGTCAGAAAAATACATCATTTGCAAACATATACACTGCAAACTATAGTCTGAGCAATGTATTGGAATATCAAGAATGCTATATCAGGGCACAACAAATGTTGTATAGTCGACTAGAATACCAGTTTTCCGATCTGTTGAGTTGTTCCAGAACCAGGGAGAAAAATTTACATGTGTAGCTCCCATGTTATTATTTTGCATATTTCAACCCTTTTGTTGTTTTGTTGAGACAAGATTTGACAAATGGGGTTATGTCTGATCATCAGCAGGTTTCCACAGCCCAAAGCAGCCTGTGTTTAATATTTTGTGTCTACTTTTTTTTTTTAAGAGCCGATGGATCTACACATCTGTGACCTATTTTCTCTTCACATGACGTGAGCAGGGGTGTGAGAGGTCAGACCAAAAACGAGGAAATCACTAAAAACAGCGTAAAATCAGGGTAAAAGCGCCACATATGGGCTGAAAATAAAAGAAAAATGCGAAAACAAAAAAAGAGGAAATCGGCTGAAAAGAGGAACTCTCACATCCCTGCGTGAGGCTATGAAAACTCCCAACTTGCTTTTGGTCACAATGGGCTTTGCTTTTGGTCACAATGGGCTTTGCTTTTGGTCACAATGGGCTTTGCTTTTGGTCACAATGGGCTTTGCTTTTCCTCTAGAATACACCCACATGTCTTCCAAATTAAAATGCAATTCATTTCAATAGAAAAATGAGAGCACACCAGAAGTATTTGTTATCTTTGTGACATCTTGAATGAAAGTATTTTTCTAAGATACGATAGTAAATAAATGTAACTACACTACATGTACATAGAATTTCCATTTCAGTTAGGTTGCAAGAGTTTCTCAAAAAACATGCAGGAACTAAACTGCAGATTTCACTGGTTGTTTCACTTCAAACCAACAAGAAAATAAGGTCTATCATTTAGCATGAGAGACAAGCATTTTACAAACATTCACATCTTTTTACACCCTATAGTATTTCAGAACTGCATTTAAGATTCTCCTGACAACCTTAGCAATTGATGTAAGTATTAAAATACCACTCACCACCCGGGTGTAGCGCCCGCTGCTGCCACTTGACCAGAGCTGTAAATATCCCAACATGCAAAAAATAAATGGTGTTATAAACAAATGAGGGTACATTCAGTCAAATATATATTCACTATACAGGAGCCAACCGTTATTAACGGTGATGAATCCAGCGTCTATGAGAACGCAAGTCTTATTGGTACATTTCTCATCACTTGCTTCATCAAATTAAATATTTGAGATGCGATCAAGCTAAATAAATTTGATGTCAAAAACTTCAAAGCCACTTTATGGCCACTTCAGTGTTGCTCAGAACAATAAAATTATAAAAGAAAAATTAATATTATAGGCTACATGTAGTTTATTCAAATCTCAAAATCAATATTCTCTACATCCGACTCATTTTGCTTGATCACATCACAAATGATGGTGCTTAACCATGATACTCATAAGTAGCCCAGAGAAGATAATTATATTACCCTTCCCAGAATCCTTTACAACATGATGTATCACCTCATTACATCAAATGACACTCTTATTTCTTTGTACATGTTCCACTTGTTTTGAATTTAGTGGCTAAACATGGGTTGATAGTCATTAAATTAACATAATTTGCAAGCTCTGGATGTACTCTGTAATTGAGGTACTTTTTGTCACTAATATTGACCCATGTTGCACTGGATAGCAAATTAGCAAATCAGTACAGATTATTGAAATGGAAGAAATGCATTGTGGGAAGTGTAAGATATCTTCTTTGGCTGAAAACACTTAAAATTGGAAAGATGTGTCCATGTTATTTTAATCTAGTCCGAAGTATTCTCACACAAAACGATGCATATTACCATACTGCACATGTAAAAAAACAAAAAAACATTTTAAAGAGTGTTAAAAGTTGCATCTGAGTCCATTGGAGTCAACTCTCAAACAATACAGTTACAAATGTAGGCCAGGTATATTCATGCGTTTATTCAAGAAAACCAGACTGCTATGGACTCAGGTGCAACTTTTAAAACGTCAGCCTCGTTTCTTACACAATTAACCACTGTGAATGTACACAATGTGTGATGCTATAAATTGGTCCACCACATGTGTAAAACAAATAGGGCACTATAATACCTGTATACCTTTTTAAATTTTTACATTTCGTAAAATATTTTTCATCTAACTTTTTAGAAGTATGGGAAAAAAAAGTTGTGGACCCTATACTTACGTGTGTGTGCCTAAAACAAGTCTGTGTATGGAGTAGTCATTGCCTTCTTTTCTGTGAACAAAAGAATGTTTTGAACATAATAATTTAGTGCTTAATAAGGGATCAACAGTACTTTTAAGTCAACTAGCCCACAGTATTACTTGCAGCTTTTGCCATCTTTAGTGCATAAGGCATGTGGTGGTCGATTGATCGATCCCGCAAGCCTCAAAAGGAAAGGCCTAAATTTGTCTGACCAAAACTTCATTGGACCCCTGGAAATATAATGGTGCGTTCCTGGTGCTGCCCTACATGTAGTTATGCAACACTAACAACCTGTGCTGGAGTTTGATTACCGGTACGCAGTAACAGAATTGTCAGGCGCCAACAGTTCAATTTTATTTCTAATTTTGGTGCTTACTTTGTGACATCAGGCAGCCATTGTGATGTTAAACTTGGCCACTCTAGGGCATGTGTCATAACCAAGTCATACAGAAATGGTGTGTTTTTCTTCCATATTTTGTATTCTTCATTGATCACTCTTTCCTCTACTGCATCATCAAAGGTTTCTGCAACAAAACATGAAAGAGGATAGAAATATGGTTATTAAAGGCATGATTACAGTGGAAACTCTTTAATACAAAATTTGTGGGGCCACAAAATTTCAGGGGTGTGATTGGTGCTTTAAGGAAAAAAACCCCAAGGCAATGAAATTGCGAAGCGGAGCGAGCGAAGCGAGCGGAGCTTGCGGCGGCGGGGGGTCCAGGGGCCCGCTCCAGGGCCCCTGGTGGGGTCCAGGCCAGAGGGGTTTTACACACTTGAGCACCACTGGAGATGCAATTTCATGGGGTAAAATGCAAAAATGAGAAACTGTTAAAATACTTCACTTTATAGTATAAAAACATTTATTATCTGTGAATACATACTTCCAGTATCATATCATTCACATACACATGAGAAATTGCATCACCATTTTTGCACAGTACAGTGTGTCTATAAATCATCCAGTCAGGGTTCTAAGGAATTTTCATTTTAAAATTGGAGATTTTCTCATATCCGAAACTGAAAATTCGGAAATGTGACATCTCTGTTAAGCATTTAGCTCTTGGTCCAGGGCCACTCCAAAAGCGAAAAATAAAAAATAAAAAAATAAAATAAAAAAATAAAAAAATAATTTTTTTTTTTTTTTTTTTTTTGAAAATCGGATTTTTTTTTTTTTAATCCCAAAAATCCGGAAAAATTACACCCTGAAATTTAGTTTGTCTTATCAGGATTTGTCTTATCCATCACACATGATTCAGTGGGACCTGAAAATCAAGCTTGTCTAATCAGGTTTTTTGTAAATATTATCAGAGCTTGTATTACGAGTTTCCACTGTAATCTACAATCCCAGACAAAAGTAGTTCGAACACTTGTGTCAAAGTAGGACTGTTTGAGACCATATTTCCGATATACTTGACATATTAAATTTCGCTTTTTTTGACTTATCAGGATTTTGTCTTATCCATCACACATGATTCAGTGGGACCTGAAAATCAAGCTTGTCTAATCAGGTTTTTTGCAGAGGAGGCTTAAAGGCATTCCTACAATGCACTATGATTGGGAAATTTGATCAATATAACCTAATTTTAAAGGCAAAGTCCCCATTGCCACACACACAAAATGGTCATTTTAAAACTGCAGCCAACGAGCTAATAGTTGAGACTTAGGACTGATATTTGATTTTCTTACAGGAAACATTCATATTGTCCCACTGCATTAATTTTATTCCTAAGTCTCGATGTTTTGAATGTTAAATAATAGTATGAAAACACCAGATATTTGCACACAATCCCAATGCAAGGTATGATCAACTGTACCACATCTGTATAAAAGCCAGACATACAAGGTCAGAAACCCCATTGGGTTGTGGGAATGTCTTTAAACATCCTCTGGGTTTTTTGTAAATATTATCAGAGCTTGTATTACGAGTTTCCACTGTAATCTACAATCCCAGACAAAAGTAGTTCGAACACTTGTGTCAAAGTAGGACTGTTTGAGACCGTATTTCTGATATACTTGACATATTAAATTTCGCTTTTTTTGACGTAAAGTCTGAACCATTTCCTACTACTACAACCCTCCCCCACCCATCAATAAATGTTGGATGTTTCTAGGGGTTCATGACCAAAAAAAACCCCAAACAACATTGATCGGGGGGAATGGGAGCATATTTGAAGCAGGGGTAGCGTTAACCCCCGATCAGGGGTGAATGACCCCTAAATTTAAAAAATATTAATTTTTCACCCTCCATATGTGGGGAATGTGCAAGCTCGGGGGTGAACTCTGACCCTCTACTTTTGGACCTTACTCCTATACCCCCCGACCACACTGCAAAATATTTTTCACCCCCGAGATTTAATTTTCACCCCATGTATTTGGATTTTCTGCAAGCTCAGCTCGGGAGTGAAAAACACGGGAAAACAAACCCTGACTTTTGGGCCTTAATGCTACCACGGCACTGATTTTGAAGTACTCATGTTAAAGTGTTCGAACTATTATGACCGGGATTGTAGTATATAGGGCAGGGCCCAGGGTAGTGTCATACATGTACTAAAGCTGTTACTTTCCTATTCGCGAGGATCTCAATTTTGTAGGTAGATAACAGACCCGTCATAACTGTCAGGACCATCCGCTTGATCCAGCATCACTCTTTTTTTAAAAGTTAATGCTGCATCCAGCTACATAAATCACGCTGAATGGAGCGATGTATTACCACTGGGTAACATTTTGCACCACTTCACAAAATTTCACACCACTGTACACTAAATTTTACCTTACATGTATGTTTGGAAGTGGAAGAGGAATTAATTATTTACGCACAAGGAGCATTTTACCACCCACCAAGTGCAAATTTCAGTCCTTTACTTTTGAGGAGAGCCGATCCCGCAGGCGCTCCTACCGCGCACCTCAAAGCATAGTCGGGAGTCTAAATAACAGCGCCCCTTATTTGGAATTACGATAATTTCAAACAAAATTTGAAAATGTCAAAAATTACTCGAGAACTGTATCACATCAATCACTCTGAATAACGATCTATTGAAACAACATGCTAGTAAAGGTGTTGCGTAGGCACCGGAGTTTCACGCGATTTAAAACGGCAAAATGCGCGGCCGGTTTTTTATAAAGCGCGAAAATTCAAGTCAAAAAGCGCGAAATGCGTTTTCCACCACTTTTTGTATCCATTGATGAAGTCACACGCAATTTGAAGTAAATCAAGTATGCCGAATTCTGCACCTATTTCACACGTGCTAGTCCGATGTTTTTCTCCATGAAGTTGATACATTATGTGAACAATGCAAATTTTATGTGAAAAGCTACTACTGTACTGTGCAATAACTGTACTTTTTTGGCGTCCAAATGTTGTTTTTGTCATGAACTGATTCGTATCTCGCGTGCGTTCTGTGACTTATATCCTACCCTTCTTCGCTCAATCAATTATGCATATGATTAATGACGTCACTCATACATACGATCGATGTAAAGAATTAACTACCACACATGGTAACACATCATGGAAAAAATCGGACATTTGCATATATCACGGAAGGGCTTCCGGGGAGGATATTGTGCTGGTCTGGACTCACGTAAACAGTAAATATTGGTGAATTTACATTGAAAAGTAGTGTGTTTGGCAAAATTCTCAAAATTCACGATGGACCACCAAAATCGTGATGGACCCCCAAAGTCGTGATTTTTTGCGCTTTTTGCGCGATCGCGCGAAACTCCGGTGCCTAGTGTTGCGAATGAAATACTGCGGCAATCGACTTGAAAAACAATAACAAATCATGTCGGGTCATTGGGTCATCTCATTGTTCCGAAAATACATGTGCGAAGTTCGTTTCTCCACTAGAACGATAGGTAGCTCGGAGGCATGGGTCGGGATCGCACATACGACCATTTTGTTTTCGATTTGCATGCATGTTTTGAAGATCAGTCGATGTACAATGATGTAATAATGACTGGGCAGAGATGTCGCTGTGGAAATTCTGAATTGTACAGTGCAGTAAACATTGTTAAGAGCCAGTCTCCCTAATTATGTACGGGTTTGCGATACAAAAAAAATAGATCTTTCTCTAAAAAATCATTTTGGTACATAACACCAACAACATAAACATTTGCTTTCTTGATTTCTTGCAGGTGTTTGGTTACCGGTATCATGTTGGTTTTAAATTGGGTGGGATCTTGAATGTCAACCAAATGATTTGGCAGATCGTTCCACTCTCTAGCAGTTCTGGTATGGGTAGGAATGCATATTTGTAGACGTCTTCGTTGGCGTGGATTTGTTGATTTGTTGTTGTAAAAGACCACTACCAACCAAAATTTAATGCAAGCATCATTCAGAGGTTTATATAGGTATGCTAGGTGAATTCAAATTTGCCATCAAATTGCATCATTTTATATATCAAATTAAAGCCCTTGAGTAAACTAAGCCAAAACTGAAAACCTTTTTTTCATAGCACTTTCCGTAGCAAAGTTACATCTTGTCAAAGATTGACTTTCATCAAAAAGATTCAGCTAGCAAAATTCCCCAAAACGGCATTTCGGGGTGTTTCTAGATCTTAGTCTCATGGCGATAGCAGCTTGCTATCAAAATCCTCTAAAATTCCATGTGCGACTTGATTATCACCATAAAAAATCATATATTTGGGTCAAGTGAAGTATAGAAAACATATTTATGTAGGTTTCCTTCACCCACCTATTCTCGAAAAAAATTCAAATTTCTATGTAAATATGCATTGTGTTGGGGCCCGGTCTCGGCGAATTAAGCTGACTAGTAAATGTGTTAACTAAGGTTTGCCTAGGTTACCTAGTTTATACACAGTTAGCGTGATGCGTCGAGTAATGATGTCTTGCTGACTATACATTCGAGATGAGAGGAGTTGATATTCAAGCAGAATTGTTCATTGTTGTGGAGCCGGCCGCCGTGATGCAGATTGACGCAGCGCAGAGAGCCTCCGAGAGTGAGAGGAGGCTGAAGCAGCCTTTCTGACGGGTAGTGATAGCACACACATTACAACAGGGTAATTTCCCCCACTTGGGGTGTTGAACTGTTTTGAACCAGAATACCAGATCAGATCAGATGAACCTGCTGTCAGATGCATGGATGATATGAATGCGCATTGAAAAGCATGGGGTGCGAATTCTGCATGTCTGAACGGATGACTTTGTTCTCAGATGCAGTTACTTTGCACATCATTACAAGCTAACTGAATCATAAAATGCAATCATAATTACATATTACCTGTACAAGTGATAATTCAACATTATGATCACTCTTAGAAAACCTTACCTCCTTCTTTTTCTGCCATTTTAATGAAATAATTTCAATGTCAAATGTGTATTGTTGGTTCTTGCCGGGGGAGCCGAGTTGTTTCACGCATGCTCCGTTGTCCGAAATTTTCCCCGCGAAATAATTTTGTTGGTTTCTTGCTCAGCATTCATTACACGTAAATCGTTCAATATGAAACTCTGGGAACAAAAGCCGGAAGTTTTCTTGATTTTGTCGGTAGACGGCGCTATGTTACGAGGTCGGAGAGCAAAATTCAGCAATCTTGTCACACAAAAATGATAAGAACAAACAGATAAACCCACAATAAATCAAAATTTACATTGTATTTTGACAATCTCACTATGGGATTGGAGAAGGAGTCTTAAAAGTTAAAGAGCCAGCATCGTGAAGCAGAAATGGAGAAGGATACAGACAGAAAACCAATTGTTACCTGTGAGTTTAGGCCTGAGACGAATATACCTAGGCTAAAGTCGTCTCAGGTTTAGGCCAAGTAAAAATAAAAACATGTTTCTCGTCCGGGATTTTAAAAATTAGGAGAATGAGGGGCTTTTTATTTTTTATTTTTTATTGGAAAACGACGCTAAATACCTGTATTTGGCAACATGTTTCGGGTACTCGACATACAGATTGATATCTGAGAAAAAGGAGGAGGCCCTTTTTATTTTATTGTTTTGAGAGGTAGACCCCACTAGTGATCACAAAACTCTTCTTAAATGATGTATTATGCATTTACAAAACCGTAAAATAAGTTTCAACTTCTGAAACATCTTTTTCTACAAGTTATAACTGAAAGTTTACAAAATAAAAAGAAATTTGAAAAATCTTCAAAAAATGAGGAGGGCGCGGACGAGAAACATGTTTGTTTTTTTACTCGGCCTTAGTTTGAAAACACATGAACATGAATTTCATAAATTTAATTTGTACCGGTACTAATCTACTATAGAAAAAATATTAAATTCGTGTACATCGTGGAACATTCAACTACGCTTGTTACTCCGCGACTAATCATGCTAACTACATGCGCGTAATCAACGCTACTCTACTACGGCTACGCGTCCATATTAGCGAGGCTATCTGCGTACAACTGCTTACTACGCACAGCCACGCAAAGAATGTTCCACGATGTACACAAATTTGATAATTTTTCTATTGTATTCTGTCAGATTTCCTTAAATTACAAATTAAGCGTACTGCTAGCTGTCCAGCGCATATTATTTTGCACAAGGAAGGTCCAATGCAAGCTCAATGCATGGACGTCGCGCACATATATACGCGATGGATAACGCTGTCGCTGTCTAGTGCCGTACTGTTACGCTGCCTTTCGTATTCGCAGAGGAGGACAATTTCGACCTCCTCGTTTGTTTACAAACAGAGAGGTAGACAAAGGGTCTGTCAAAACTGTTCCGCTTGTCCAAATACTCAAATATCAAAAGGATGTAGGACCAATGGACCATGTGCTTCTTTTGTCCAATTTGGCATCAAGATTTCGAATGGAAATAGTTCAGACCCAGAACACGATCATGTCAGAAATTAATATTTTTTTCTGGATCTGATTATTCGGACTAGTCACTGTCAAAGCCGGCAAGGGAACCTGTCCTTGGAAAAAAATATTGTCGCAAGTTTACGTCCATTTGCTGTTAAAAGTTAATAGCTATGAAGATGATCACTATGCACTAGTTCAAACTGCTCAAGCAATTTGAGCATTTTATCACAATTAGTTTGTCCGTAGCACTCGTTTGAATGTTCCTTCAATGGTGGCATCCTAAACGTTCTGATGAGAGTTGCGGACAAACTACTGCACTGCTAAAAAGCTCAAATTTCTCGAGCAGATCAAACTTCGGTGTACTTCATGTTTAACATTAAAATACTGAAAGGAAGAAAATTTGCGCAAAATCTAGAAAAGCGCCCTCACGCTCAATTTTGACCCAAAGTGGCAATTTTTAAGAAAACGGAATGTCCGATTTTTATGAAACTTTCAAAATTAGATAGCTCATTTACATATATTTAGACACCAAAATCATAGCAATATGCCAGAAAAGGAGTACCGTACTATGAAGGATTTTGTACTCAAATCCGCTCCTCTACAAGATTAAGGTATGGTGACACAAGAGGGCGCTGCACGTTTTTTTCTCAGACCCCCTGCCAAAAATGTTGTCATTTCAAGCTGAGATAGGTTATATAGAACAAAAAAAACTGTTTACCAAACAAAACAAAGTATGAGCCATCTATAGCCCACTCCTAGTTACAGTCAAGTTATTGGAATCAATTTTAACAAAACAATGCAAAGGACGAGTTTTTAGTGCTGCAGAATGGTGAAAACTTATTATTTTGCTTTACTTTTGCCAAAAGCATGATGGCAGGAAAAGGTCATTGTACAATTTGAGTCAAATTCAAGGATTCAGAAAAAGTACCGGTATAGTTTGACCTACATGTATATAACCTACGGTTCTTGATTTAGGGAAATAAATTTTTGCATTGGAAGTACTTAAAAC
Source organism: Amphiura filiformis (assembly GCF_039555335.1). Lineage (NCBI taxonomy): Eukaryota > Metazoa > Echinodermata > Ophiuroidea > Amphilepidida > Amphiuridae > Amphiura > Amphiura filiformis. The sequence continues at coordinate 5,086,809 of NC_092634.1, read as the reverse complement.
TTTTGCATAATTATTTATTGTTATTTGCACAGGTCATGGAGAGCAGGAACTGTTTTCATCTGTTAAAGCAGAGCTACTTCAGTCACTTCAGCGAGATCCCATGGAATGGAGAAGGTGGGTCAATTCATGTATATATCTGACATATTAAATCAGGCAAAATCAGAAATCTCTTGAGCAAAAATCAATTTTGATTTTTTTATTAATTCTTAGTGGACTGGAAATGTTGGTTAGGGGATGGATGTACATAGCACGGGGCAGTGGCGTAGCTGGAAATGTTGGTTAGGGGATGGATGTACATAGCACGGGGCAGTGGCGTAGCTGGAAATGTTGGTTAGGGGATGGATGTACATAGCACGGGGCAGTGGCGTAGCTGGAAATGTTGGTTAGGGGATGGATGTACATAGCATGGGGCAGTGGCGTAGCTGGAAATGTTGGTGAGGGGATGGATGTACATAGCACGGGGCAGTGGCGTAGCTGGAAATGTTGGTTAGGGAATGGATGTACATAGGGGGCAGTGGCGTAGCTGGAAATGTTGGTTAGGGGATGGATGTACATAGCACGGGGCAGTGGTGTAGCCAGGACTATTTCATGACTTTTCTCTCAATTTGCAAAGTGAAGTGTAAACTTTTTTCATACCAACTTATGACATGTGACCTTATGAAAGATTATGATTTTAAAATGTTCCAGATTGAGTTTGTATGATGAGGGATTTCGTCAAAATAAAATGCTTATCGTTCAATCTTTATTGCTGGATATAGGCATAGATAAAAATGCTAGCATTTTGTAATTTTCTATTTTCTATTTTGTGTATTTCAGATCCTACGGTAGAGCACCTAAAGTTGTCTTTGTAGATGTTAACTTTGTGCAGTTTAGTGCTGATGCATTGCCAAAAGAGAATGATCGCCATCTCTTACGCAAACCATTCTTCCATACATATTGGACTGACTGTGCTGTAAGTGATTTTGTCAGGGCTGCTGAGCAGGCCTTGAATTAAGAATTAAGGTTTCAGAGGGGCATCACAGCAATTTTGGGAAAAATGCAGTCGGTTAACTGCTATGCAGTGCTTTATTTTCAAGGGTAACAAGGCAAACATATGTAGGGCACCAACAGCAATTGCTATCGTTTAATTCGAGCCCTGCTACCGAGATTATAAAAAGTGGGGGTAGGGTAAACAAAATTCTAGTTTTTAACCATATTGGTATACATTTTTGTACCTTTGCTTTTTATGGAGACCCTAAGGTCTTTTTTCTTTGCTTTTATGGACACATTAAGGTATTTTTCTTTCTATTTTTACAGCCATTAAAACCTCTGGCCCAGGGTAACCCCTTACTCACCCCCTTGTCGACAGTACATGTTTTTTATACAAAAACATGCTATACTTTGAGAATGGTAAAACCCAGTGACTGCTCCATCCGAAACACACTTCTTTTTAGGGGTGAGCAGTCACTGGGTTTGAGCAGTTCTCAGGGTTATTGTTTTGTTTGGATTGCTTGCATCTATAGGGCTAATAAAACCAAGCCACTTCTTGTGTAATTACTGCTAAATACCCCCTTCTGATAGGCTCTCAGAGAAAGGATAATGCGTTACCATAGCAGTTTTGTCCTCCCTTTGCACCGATGAGGTCCCTCGTTCAAGCCTCGACCATTCCCAGATGACTTAATGTGCATTCGGATTCCAGTCCATTTTTCCGGTAGATCACTCTCGCAGGTTTTCTCTGGGTTCTCCAGTTTCCTCCTCCATCAAAAACTAGTCTTTCTTCCCTGAGTAGTGAGTATATTGATCACTCTTGTCTCTACTCAGGCCTGTAGGCCCCTACGTATCCAAGCACCTTGGAACTTGTGATCACACTTTAATATCATATTTACCACACACCATGCAGTTAAGTGAAGGATCAGTATAAGGGTTAATTTTATCACTTTTTTCATAGCAAAATCAGAGAATTGCTTTCTGTGAATTTAGAGAGTGCTATATGTTGGCTACTCATGCCAAGTGTGCTTTGCATATTGTGTGAGTGACACACACTTTTTCAAGTGTACATACATGTAAGAGTAACTTTCGACACATATTTTCTGAATAACTTTATGGTTGTGGACTGTACGTGTTTTCAACTTGGGTGGTTCATATACTACATTGTAGCTTTTAATTAAACATTGATGGACTGTTTCAGGATGCGGATGCTTATAAGTTGGTAGTCAAAGATGAAATATCATCATGGCAACAGATGTTGAAGGAGCACAATGTTCAAGACTGGATGATAATTCTGGTGGAGACAAGTAATCCCAAGAGAGGCCAAAAACCTAAGCTGTCATTGCCGCGCTCATCGGTCGCAGATAAGATCAAAAATGATTTCTGTAGTCGACAGTCTGATAGGTAAGCAGGCATGATAATTCCCAGTCAATTCCCGGACATGTGCTGACAAAATTCCTGTAATTGTATTTATTTTTAGCACATTTTCAGGTGTTTTTGTCCAATTTTATGTGCTTTTCCAGCTTTTTAAACCATTTCTAGACCTTTTTCATTCTCATAACTGGGTAAGAGGGACATAAAAAACCCATATATGATTGTCATCAGGGGCTGTGAAAGGAGGAATGGATATGGTCCTTGTGGACCAGTTAGATCTCCATCTTTGTAGAAGAAATACATGTAGAGATGAATAGGAAGCCATAATGTACAATATTTCAATGAGTTTGGTCTATTTTTTTCAAACCTGATTTTTTGGCATGTTTGCAGTTTTTACACTTGTTCCAACATAGACCTAATTGGATTCAGCCAAGTTAATTTTTATTTTAGAACAACGAAACAGAACAAGTTTGAATTAAAATCATAATTACATGTAAGACTTTAAATCCTCTATATAGATGAGTTGACTTCTGACGTCAATGCCTGGCAGTACGCGCACGCATCATCACAATTTCCATTGTTTTTGCCTGGCAGTATGCTGCATGCATCATATTTTGTTCAGGGCTCGTGTTTTTAAAACTCCTGCCACATCACAATAAGACTATTGAACAGTGTAGTGGTTGCATGGGGTTCACTCAAGCATAGAGATATACCGGTCCCTTGCCTTTGTTGATAAACATTGAGGTCAACTCATCTATAAAACAAGATAGTAAGGAAGCTTGAAAATTTAGCAGAAAAAATCTAGATTTTTTTTTGTAACATTAAAAAATAATTCTTGATTTTTATCACAAAATTTCAGTCAAGTACAGTTCACTTCAACAATTTCATACAGCCTTAGATGGTTTATTTTATTACAGAGTAATTGTACTACATGAGCCTCCTCCAGTACCAACTCCACGTTCAATCGAGTCCTGGCAAAATTTCCTGCAAAGACTGAGGCAGCTGGTGCTTGTTTCCTATAACCGTGTTTTGGGCAAATTTGAAGAAATGGTGAGAGGAGAAAGGGAACGAAGAAATGAGAAAGGATGGGAATTCTGTCGCTACTTTCTTCTGCAGGTAATATAACATAAAAAATACAAAAATAAGCAATATTGGCATTACACAAATTCCCAATGCATTATGGGACGGTTTTAAATTTGAGTACATCTGAACTCTTGATCTGTTGGGAAATTTTTTTTCTTACAAATATTGTTGAAAATGATTTACTTAAGGGATCGGAATGGCGATTTTTGCACAGTATTTTTGTTGGACCTGAGAGCACATCAGACACACCAAATTGTATTCTGAATACGAGGAATGTCCTTCTGATATCAAATAATTAGATTTTTTTAAATCTGTGATAAAATTAATACAATTTAATTTTTATAATTATTAAAATTTACATTTTATTTTGATATTTAACAGTCCTCGAAGTAGACTTAATTGGTTTAATGATGTTAATGATGTGTACTTAATGTGCATGTAGCTGTGATGAAAAACCAACCATCATTTGAAAAATAATGTTAACCTTTTAATTGTATTGAAGATATATAGGTCTTTTGGGGGGAAAAATCAAAGTGGCAGATATTATGTACATGCAAGAAACAATGCGAAGTCAACACAGCACATGCTGAACTTCAAAGCTAGTGCCACTGACTGGAGGTAGATATATAGACTACAAGAATGCATTAAGATTATTGTTTTGTAAAGAAAAAAAGGTAACAATTGGGAGTCAGCAGGCTTCTCACAAACGTCTTTGCGTTATTGCCTCACTGACTTGGATCTATATCACTAAACTCTATTCACCAAGTTCAGAAGTGTGATAAACCCCACTTCACCGTATGGTGTAACCAATGGAGGCACATATTATTCAATATTTGTTTAAATTCTGAAATTCTGTGGTCAATTGCATGATTTATTTGTAGGAGGAGCTAGCTTTTACATTTGAGACTCTTTATCAATACGAGGATGCTTTGGTGCAGTATGATGAGTTGGATGCGTTATTCTCACAGTTCATCATCAACTCACAGGCTGGTGGTAAGTACACTGAGCTATGAGTTGGATGCGTTATTCTCACAGTTCATCATCAACTCACAGGCTGGTGGTAAGTACACTGAGCTATGAGTTGGATGCGTTATTCTCACAGTTCATCATCAACTCTCAGGCTGGCGGTAAGTACACTGAGCTATGAGTTGGATGCGTTATTCTCACAGTTCATCATCAACTCTCAGGCTGGTGGTAAGTACACTGAGCTATGAGTTGGATGCGTTATTCTCACAGTTCATCATCAACTCTCAGGCTGGTGGTAAGTACACTGAGCTATGAGTTGGATGCGTTATTCTCACAGTTCATCATCAACTCTCAGGCTGGTGGTAAGTACACTGAGCTATGAGTTGGATGCGTTATTCTCACAGTTCATCATCAACTCACAGGCTGGTGGTAAGTACACTGAGCTATGAGTTGGATGCGTTATTCTCACAGTTCATCATCAACTCTCAGGCTGGTGGTAAGTACACTGAGCTATGAGTTGGATGCGTTATTCTCACAGTTCATCATCAACTCTCAGGCTGGTGGTAAGTACACTGAGCTATGAGTTGGATGCGTTATTCTCACAGTTCATCATCAACTCTCAGGCTGGTGGTAAGTACACTGAGCTATGAGTTGGATGCGTTATTCTCACAGTTCATCATCAACTCTCAGGCTGGTGGTAAGTACACTGAGCTATGAGTTGGATGCGTTATTCTCACAGTTCATCATCAACTCTCAGGCTGGTGGTAAGTACACTGAGCTATGAGTTGGATGCGTTATTCTCACAGTTCATCATCAACTCTCAGGCTGGTGGTAAGTACACTGAGCTATGAGTTGGATGCGTTATTCTCACAGTTCATCATCAACTCACAGGCTGGTGGTAAGTACACTGAGCTATGAGTTGGATGCGTTATTCTCACAGTTCATCATCAACTCACAGGCTGGTGGTAAGTACACTGAGCTATGAGTTGGATGCGTTATTCTCACAGTTCATCATCAACTCTCAGGCTGGTGGTAAGTACACTGAGCTATGAGTTGGATGCGTTATTCTCACAGTTCATCATCAACTCTCAGGCTGGTGGTAAGTACACTGAGCTATGAGTTGGATGCGTTATTCTCACAGTTCATCATCAACTCTCAGGCTGGTGGTAAGTACACTGAGCTATGAGTTGGATGCGTTATTCTCACAGTTCATCATCAACTCTCAGGCTGGTGGTAAGTACACTGAGCTATGAGTTGGATGCGTTATTCTCACAGTTCATCATCAACTCTCAGGCTGGTGGTAAGTACACTGAGCTATGAGTTGGATGCGTTATTCTCACAGTTCATCATCAACTCTCAGGCTGGTGGTAAGTACACTGAGCTATGAGTTGGATGCGTTATTCTCACAGTTCATCATCAACTCTCAGGCTGGTGGTAAGTACACTGAGCTATGAGTTGGATGCGTTATTCTCACAGTTCATCATCAACTCTCAGGCTGGTGGTAAGTACACTGAGCTATGAGTTGGATGCGTTATTCTCACAGTTCATCATCAACTCTCAGGCTGGTGGTAAGTACACTGAGCTATGAGTTGGATGCGTTATTCTCACAGTTCATCATCAACTCTCAGGCTGGTGGTAAGTACACTGAGCTATGAGTTGGATGCGTTATTCTCACAGTTCATCATCAACTCTCAGGCTGGTGGTAAGTACACTGAGCTATGAGTTGGATGCGTTATTCTCACAGTTCATCATCAACTCTCAGGCTGGTGGTAAGTACACTGAGCTATGAGTTGGATGCGTTATTCTCACAGTTCATCATCAACTCACAGGCTGGTGGTAAGTACACTGAGCTATGAGTTGGATGCGTTATTCTCACAGTTCATCATCAACTCTCAGGCTGGTGGTAAGTACACTGAGCTATGAGTTGGATGCGTTATTCTCACAGTTCATCATCAACTCACAGGCTGGTGGTAAGTACACTGAGCTATGAGTTGGATGCGTTATTCTCACAGTTCATCATCAACTCACAGGCTGGTGGTAAGTACACTGAGCTATGAGTTGGATGCGTTATTCTCACAGTTCATCATCAACTCTCAGGCTGGTGGTAAGTACACTGAGCTATGAGTTGGATGCGTTATTCTCACAGTTCATCATCAACTCACAGGCTGGTGGTAAGTACACTGAGCTATGAGTTGGATGCGTTATTCTCACAGTTCATCATCAACTCTCAGGCTGGTGGTAAGTACACTGAGCTATGAGTTGGATGCGTTATTCTCACAGTTCATCATCAACTCACAGGCTGGTGGTAAGTACACTGAGCTATGAGTTGGATGCGTTATTCTCACAGTTCATCATCAACTCTCAGGCTGGTGGTAAGTACACTGAGCTATGAGTTGGATGCGTTATTCTCACAGTTCATCATCAACTCTCAGGCTGGTGGTAAGTACACTGAGCTATGAGTTGGATGCGTTATTCTCACAGTTCATCATCAACTCACAGGCTGGTGGTAAGTACACTGAGCTATGAGTTGGATGCGTTATTCTCACAGTTCATCATCAACTCACAGGCTGGTGGTAAGTACACTGAGCTATGAGTTGGATGCGTTATTCTCACAGTTCATCATCAACTCTCAGGCTGGTGGTAAGTACACTGAGCTATGAGTTGGATGCGTTATTCTCACAGTTCATCATCAACTCACAGGCTGGTGGTAAGTACACTGAGCTATGAGTTGGATGCGTTATTCTCACAGTTCATCATCAACTCTCAGGCTGGTGGTAAGTACACTGAGCTATGAGTTGGATGCGTTATTCTCACAGTTCATCATCAACTCACAGGCTGGTGGTAAGTACACTGAGCTATGAGTTGGATGCGTTATTCTCACAGTTCATCATCAACTCACAGGCTGGTGATTAAGTACACTGAGCTAAGTACACTGAGCTATGAGTTGGTATGCGTTGGATTCTCACAGTTCATCATCAACTCTCAGGCTGGTGGTAAGTACACTGAGCTATGAGTTGGATGCGTTATTCTCACAGTTCATCATCAACTCTCAGGCTGGTGGTAAGTACACTGAGCTATGAGTTGGATGCGTTATTCTCACAGTTCATCATCAACTCTCAGGCTGGTGGTAAGTACACTGAGCTATGAGTTGGATGCGTTATTCTCACAGTTCATCATCAACTCTCAGGCTGGTGGTAAGTACACTGAGCTATGAGTTGGATGCGTTATTCTCACAGTTCATCATCAACTCTCAGGCTGGTGGTAAGTACACTGAGCTATGAGTTGGATGCGTTATTCTCACAGTTCATCATCAACTCTCAGGCTGGTGGTAAGTACACTGAGCTATGAGTTGGATGCGTTATTCTCACAGTTCATCATCAACTCTCAGGCTGGTGGTAAGTACACTGAGCTATGAGTTGGATGCGTTATTCTCACAGTTCATCATCAACTCTCAGGCTGGTGGTAAGTACACTGAGCTATGAGTTGGATGCGTTATTCTCACAGTTCATCATCAACTCTCAGGCTGGTGGTAAGTACACTGAGCTATGAGTTGGATGCGTTATTCTCACAGTTCATCATCAACTCTCAGGCTGGTGGTAAGTACACTGAGCTATGAGTTGGATGCGTTATTCTCACAGTTCATCATCAACTCTCAGGCTGGTGGTAAGTACACTGAGCTATGAGTTGGATGCGTTATTCTCACAGTTCATCATCAACTCTCAGGCTGGTGGTAAGTACACTGAGCTATGAGTTGGATGCGTTATTCTCACAGTTCATCATCAACTCTCAGGCTGGTGGTAAGTACACTGAGCTATGAGTTGGATGCGTTATTCTCACAGTTCATCATCAACTCTCAGGCTGGTGGTAAGTACACTGAGCTATGAGTTGGATGCGTTATTCTCACAGTTCATCATCAACTCTCAGGCTGGTGGTAAGTACACTGAGCTATGAGTTGGATGCGTTATTCTCACAGTTCATCATCAACTCACAGGCTGGTGGTAAGTACACTGAGCTATGAGTTGGATGCGTTATTCTCACAGTTCATCATCAACTCTCAGGCTGGTGGTAAGTACACTGAGCTATGAGTTGGATGCGTTATTCTCACAGTTCATCATCAACTCACAGGCTGGTGGTAAGTACACTGAGCTATGAGTTGGATGCGTTATTCTCACAGTTCATCATCAACTCTCAGGCTGGTGGTAAGTACACTGAGCTATGAGTTGGATGCGTTATTCTCACAGTTCATCATCAACTCACAGGCTGGTGGTAAGTACACTGAGCTATGAGTTGGATGCGTTATTCTCACAGTTCATCATCAACTCACAGGCTGGTGGTAAGTACACTGAGCTATGAGTTGGATGCGTTATTCTCACAGTTCATCATCAACTCACAGGCTGGTGGTAAGTACACTGAGCTATGAGTTGGATGCGTTATTCTCACAGTTCATCATCAACTCACAGGCTGGTGGTAAGTACACTGAGCTATGAGTTGGATGCGTTATTCTCACAGTTCATCATCAACTCACAGGCTGGTGGTAAGTACACTGAGCTATGAGTTGGATGCGTTATTCTCACAGTTCATCATCAACTCACAGGCTGGTGGTAAGTACACTGAGCTATGAGTTGGATGCGTTATTCTCACAGTTCATCATCAACTCTCAGGCTGGTGGTAAGTACACTGAGCTATGAGTTGGATGCGTTATTCTCACAGTTCATCATCAACTCTCAGGCTGGTGGTAAGTACACTGAGCTATGAGTTGGATGCGTTATTCTCACAGTTCATCATCAACTCTCAGGCTGGTGGTAAGTACACTGAGCTATGAGTTGGATGCGTTATTCTCACAGTTCATCATCAACTCACAGGCTGGTGGTAAGTACACTGAGCTATGAGTTGGATGCGTTATTCTCACAGTTCATCATCAACTCTCAGGCTGGTGGTAAGTACACTGAGCTATGAGTTGGATGCGTTATTCTCACAGTTCATCATCAACTCACAGGCTGGTGGTAAGTACACTGAGCTATGAGTTGGATGCGTTATTCTCACAGTTCATCATCAACTCTCAGGCTGGTGGTAAGTACACTGAGCTATGAGTTGGATGCGTTATTCTCACAGTTCATCATCAACTCTCAGGCTGGTGGTAAGTACACTGAGCTATGAGTTGGATGCGTTATTCTCACAGTTCATCATCAACTCTCAGGCTGGTGGTAAGTACACTGAGCTATGAGTTGGATGCGTTATTCTCATCAACTCTCAGTTCATCATCAACTCACAGGCTGGTGGTAAGTACACTGAGCTATGAGTTGGATGCGTTATTCTCACAGTTCATCATCAACTCACAGGCTGGTGGTAAGTACACTGAGCTATGAGTTGGATGCGTTATTCTCACAGTTCATCATCAACTCACAGGCTGGTGGTAAGTACACTGAGCTATGAGTTGGATGCGTTATTCTCACAGTTCATCATCAACTCACAGGCTGGTGGTAAGTACACTGAGCTATGAGTTGGATGCGTTATTCTCACAGTTCATCATCAACTCACAGGCTGGTGGTAAGTACACTGAGCTATGAGTTGGATGCGTTATTCTCACAGTTCATCATCAACTCTCAGGCTGGTGGTAAGTACACTGAGCTATGAGTTGGATGCGTTATTCTCACAGTTCATCATCAACTCACAGGCTGGTGGTAAGTACACTGAGCTATGAGTTGGATGCGTTATTCTCACAGTTCATCATCAACTCTCAGGCTGGTGGTAAGTACACTGAGCTATGAGTTGGATGCGTTATTCTCACAGTTCATCATCAACTCACAGGCTGGTGGTAAGTACACTGAGCTATGAGTTGGATGCGTTATTCTCACAGTTCATCATCAACTCTCAGGCTGGTGGTAAGTACACTGAGCTATGAGTTGGATGCGTTATTCTCACAGTTCATCATCAACTCACAGGCTGGTGGTAAGTACACTGAGCTATGAGTTGGATGCGTTATTCTCACAGTTCATCATCAACTCTCAGGCTGGTGGTAAGTACACTGAGCTATGAGTTGGATGCGTTATTCTCACAGTTCATCATCAACTCACAGGCTGGTGGTAAGTACACTGAGCTATGAGTTGGATGCGTTATTCTCACAGTTCATCATCAACTCTCAGGCTGGTGGTAAGTACACTGAGCTATGAGTTGGATGCGTTATTCTCACAGTTCATCATCAACTCACAGGCTGGTGGTAAGTACACTGAGCTATGAGTTGGATGCGTTATTCTCACAGTTCATCATCAACTCACAGGCTGGTGGTAAGTACACTGAGCTATGAGTTGGATGCACTGAGCTATCATCAACTCTCAGGCTTGGATGAGCGTTGGATTCTCACAGTTCATCATCAACTCTCAGGCTGGTGGTAAGTACACTGAGCTATGAGTTGGATGCGTTATTCTCACAGTTCATCATCAACTCTCAGGCTGGTGGTAAGTACACTGAGCTATGAGTTGGATGCGTTATTCTCACAGTTCATCATCAACTCTCAGGCTGGTGGTAAGTACACTGAGCTATGAGTTGGATGCGTTATTCTCACAGTTCATCATCAACTCTCAGGCTGGTGGTAAGTACACTGAGCTATGAGTTGGATGCGTTATTCTCACAGTTCATCATCAACTCTCAGGCTGGTGGTAAGTACACTGAGCTATGAGTTGGATGCGTTATTCTCACAGTTCATCATCAACTCACAGGCTGGTGGTAAGTACACTGAGCTATGAGTTGGATGCGTTATTCTCACAGTTCATCATCAACTCTCAGGCTGGTGGTAAGTACACTGAGCTATGAGTTGGATGCGTTATTCTCACAGTTCATCATCAACTCACAGGCTGGTGGTAAGTACACTGAGCTATGAGTTGGATGCGTTATTCTCACAGTTCATCATCAACTCTCAGGCTGGTGGTAAGTACACTGAGCTATGAGTTGGATGCGTTATTCTCACAGTTCATCATCAACTCTCAGGCTGGTGGTAAGTACACTGAGCTATGAGTTGGATGCGTTATTCTCACAGTTCATCATCAACTCTCAGGCTGGTGGTAAGTACACTGAGCTATGAGTTGGATGCGTTATTCTCACAGTTCATCATCAACTCTCAGGCTGGTGGTAAGTACACTGAGCTATGAGTTGGATGCGTTATTCTCACAGTTCATCATCAACTCACAGGCTGGTGGTAAGTACACTGAGCTATGAGTTGGATGCGTTATTCTCACAGTTCATCATCAACTCACAGGCTGGTGGTAAGTACACTGAGCTATGAGTTGGATGCGTTATTCTCACAGTTCATCATCAACTCTCAGGCTGGTGGTAAGTACACTGAGCTATGAGTTGGATGCGTTATTCTCACAGTTCATCATCAACTCTCAGGCTGGTGGTAAGTACACTGAGCTATGAGTTGGATGCGTTATTCTCACAGTTCATCATCAACTCTCAGGCTGGTGGTAAGTACACTGAGCTATGAGTTGGATGCGTTATTCTCACAGTTCATCATCAACTCTCAGGCTGGTGGTAAGTACACTGAGCTATGAGTTGGATGCGTTATTCTCACAGTTCATCATCAACTCTCAGGCTGGTGGTAAGTACACTGAGCTATGAGTTGGATGCGTTATTCTCACAGTTCATCATCAACTCTCAGGCTGGTGGTAAGTACACTGAGCTATGAGTTGGATGCGTTATTCTCACAGTTCATCATCAACTCTCAGGCTGGTGGTAAGTACACTGAGCTATGAGTTGGATGCGTTATTCTCACAGTTCATCATCAACTCACAGGCTGGTGGTGAGTACACTGATTGTTTTTCTAAGCAAATTGATTTTTCAAGCAATGTTTTTGTTTTCAACTGAAAGTGTTAGTTTTTAAAACAAATGAATTAAAAAAAAAAAAAAAGGTTCGTCTCAAAGCTTGCGCGCTCGTTTGTAAAATCCCACAATTTGACAAAAAACAAATGCGGAAATTTTTTATTTAAAAAAAAATTAAAAATTTTTTTTTATAGTTTTTCCAGAAAAATCGGCGAAAATCAGACTTTTTTCTCAAAATACCATGAAAAAAGTCGAATAAAAAATCAAAAAAAATCGCATTTCGCATTTGTTTTAAATTTCTTGTGAGCTTTGAGACAAACCTTTTTTTTTTTTTGCCTTATATTACCTTAAAAAAATTGATTAAAAAACAATCTATTATTTTGATTAATCAAAATATGGCCCAAGCCTAGAAAAGATCCACGTCCATGGTGCACTGGGTCATAAAATAGTATTACACTCAACATGCTTTTTGGCTATTGTGTCAAAATATGAAGTAAAACTTTGTTGTTTTAGTTTTGGCCAAACTCCAGGATCACAAGATCCATAGAAATGTAGGGCAGGCAGAATTTTTCTAGGGGTTACAGTTAGTGTTTTAATGAAGTTTCTTTGAATTTGGCTATTCCATTTAAAATCCATACATCCCTACCCCTATATTGAAGGCATGACTTTAATTTTCCACAAAGATTGTGAATTTCAAATGGGGTTAACTGAATGGGTAATTCCATTTGAAATTTATGTGTGGAAGATTAAGGTTGTGTCAATTGCATAGGGGCTGTATGAATTTCAACTGGAATAGCCCATTGGGCATATGAAAGCCATGAAAAGGATGTTGAGCTGAGTGAGTCTAACATGTATATGTAGATCAGAATAAACAATTAATCCATCAATATTAATGAATTATGATGCCTTACTCTGTTAGATTTACCCCTAATAGTTGTCTATACTCTGATCAGCTCATAATAGGCGGGACTCATAATATCGTGGATTGATATAGAATGGGCGTACACACAGCTAGACGCAGCACCTACACGAACTGTGCTTTGCGTATTGCATGAATGACGCGCGATTTTGTGAATATACGCAAGCGTAAGTTTGGACTTTATTGACTCGCACAATAACAAAAAACAAATAATTCCCGCCTATTACGAGCTGATCATAGTATAATTCAGAGGACTTCCCTAGCAGCTATGGAATGTATTCACAGCAAAGAATGTAACAACCAAATTAATTTACAGGGGAGAGATCAATGTGGCATTAATGTTTTTTTGGTCATTTTCTTTCTGCATTACCATTTTTTTATACCACAGAAAATCCAGAATGGTTGACAGGTTTCACTGGTGCCTGCCATGGTTGGGATGGCCTCAATCTAGCACAGTCTCTCAACCTGAAGAAAAGAGAAATTATCGAGAATGGCAAACCCACCCTGCTGGATATGCGCAATTATTTGTTCTCCCGTCAATGCTCCCTGCTATTTAGTCTGCAGCGCCCCCAGGAGGTGGCTCAAAGGGCACAAGCTTTTATGCATAATGTTGTCCAGGAGCTTAGCATGTTAGAGGTAAGAAAGTGGCTTTTATTTGATAAGGGTTCAATAATTGAAAAGATGGATAACAATATTAAGCAGCGTGTTAAAATATATATTAAGGCATAGACCTGGAGTTGTTAATTGCAAGAAAATTTTATGGAGACTTTTCTTGATAAAATAGACCTACTTTGATAAAACAATCAACTCCCATAGAGTTTTGAAGGTTACCATAACATGCTCATCTATCAGGACACAGTTCGTTAACCCCAATACATTTGCACGTTCATTGAATGACCTTTGTAAATTTGGGTGCAAAAACTCATACCCTGCAACTTGAGGTCAAATTTTGCACTGCACTTGAGGTTATTGAACTATGGGATGAGGCCACCATCGCTCACAGAGTGTATAAACTGAATGCCTTTGCTAATGAAGTAATGATTCTGAAAAGATTTTTGTGATGCCTTATTTTTTTTACTATTTTATTTTCAGGTTCCCATGCCCTCAGGCAGCATTGCATGCTGGGTATTTTTAAGTTGTCTGGAAGTATTACAGATATTGGAGAAGAAGGGCGACCCAAGCAGCTTGGAGAAGTATTCACATTACACAGCAAGCTTATGGCTCTATGCACAGAGCAAGGTAGGCTATACACAGTAAACAGCTATGTTGACTTAAAATATGCTAAGTCACAGAATTGGAGTAGGAAATGGAAAACTTGGAAAATGCAATTTTGCAAAATTAGGTTTATTTCCACCAAAAATATTGGGTATTTTGAATGTATATTCAGCACAGTTGTTTGATGGGATCATTTATTAGTTTTTCAAACAAAACATTATGTACAACTAAATTTTAGGCCTGAACAGCTAAATGTGATATCTTGCTAATGTATACAGATGCTTTTGAGTCATTCTCAACTTAAATTTTCCCTCTTTTACAAAATTATTCACTTTTATAGCATTTTTATAGGCTTTTCGGATATAAAATGTATCTATTAATGACAAAATTGGTGGCGCTATTTAGTTACTGGAAATTACTCTTTCAAGCTTTTAATACAAATAACTCCTTTTATTGTTTGATAAGATATGTTTATAAAATTTCCTTGTTGCTTGTTTCACCTGTTCCAGCTGTTTAAATGGCAGTATTAATCATCTGCCCCTTGCAAATAAAGAAATATGATTTAGGATAAATAGCGCCATCTATAGTTTGCATTTAGTTAAAGGAGAACTGCAGTGAAGAAACAAATTTATATCAAATGATTCTAAAATATTTATCAAGCATAGCCTGATTATTCAAAAAAGTTTTTTCATCGTATTAGGGCAAAATATGAATAAAAACAACATTCCCTCGCCAGTAATATTTCAAATTTGCCACTACTGCCGAAGGTGCTGATGGGATAGGGGCAAATATTATGGGATGGAATTATGACGTCACCGTGCTAAAAGTGCCTTGAGCTCATCATGCTCATGTTGAGTTTGTATAGGCCTACTAGTTTCACTGAGAGCTCGAGAGACTGAAAGGTGAACTGCATATGGCAGTCATAAATAAATGTAGGAGCAGTCTCAATGCAAAAAGTGATAAATTGACTTTAAATCAAGATTGAAATCCCATTTTTTCAGTAATTTGCAGCTATTTTGTGCAAAAAGTAGCAATATATTTGATCAAAAGTGGACTGACCTTACGCAAAAACAGATTCATTTATCGGAGACTTGAATCAAGACTAGCATTTCATCCAACCACTCTACAAGATTAATTTAAATTTATTTGCTACAAAATGACAAAAAATAATTCAAAATAATTAGTATCATATCATTTAAGAGGTCAAAATAAGTATTTTTAGGATAAAATTAATGGAATTTTGAATATATTGTTCAGGGTATCGGAAGACTTAAAACAAGACTATGCCAGTGTTTCTACTTAATAGTGTCGGAGCAGTCCGAATGCTGCGAAGTTGTGAATGTAAACAACTTGCAGATATGAACTTTTCAACTTCATTTAAACTGATAAAGTTGTTGAAATGAGCAATTAGTAAGAAGGACAACTTGATCTTCCAATACCACACAATGCCAACCAATTTTGAAGAAAATTCAGTCCATGCACAGGCATGATTTTCCCCGGATGAATTTATACTCACGGAAGTCATTGACCCGATACCAGGGGTGTGAGTTAGCCGGCGATTTATGCATAGCATAAATTTATAGCAGGCCCTGCATATCGCGGAGAATGATAGTGGTATCCCGAGTGGTATACATTTTGTCTACACTTCTGCAGACTTACATGGATTATTATATTCTCCTTTTACTGCTGAAATGGTGAGGGAAATAGTAATAAATCAAGTGTTTAAATTCACTGGATAGGCCATCACTTCTTGATTCAATTCACTCAGCAGTTGTCGAATTCTGGATTGTTATATAGCCATTTATGATCTCAACGACCCGGGCTCAACAAAACCAGCGGACAGTCACAACAACCTGTTTATCACACTGACGATCCAAAAATGTTTGAAACAAATCAACAAACTTGTTCATCATCAGGAAACAAATTAACAAACTTGTTCATAGGGATTGTAGCTGATTGTCATGAATAAATGACCCCTGTTATGCTGACCGACTGACCTGAATTAGAGATGTTTATATTGCACATGGGACAATGCGTGCTTTCGATAGTGCAATCCCTGAAATTGTTTCAAAACCAATTGTAAGCATGGTTTTTATCAAAATAGTTACAGAAATCAGGTTTGGATTTAATTTATAAAAGTTTCTTATACAATTTATTGTAAATACTGTTACAACATTAATGAAGTTTGAAACAGCAAGATCCAATTTATTATTTTCTTAAAATAGCAACAGCCGTTCAGCCATAGACTCACCATGGATGGTTCAGCACAGCAACGTCATAGGCTATGAATATTCATGAGCAAAATAGAGGCTTCCGTTAGCCAAAAAAATGTCTCAAAATTGCTTATTTCTATCTTATAAGACATTATATGTCAGTTTTATTGGTAATTATGAATATAAAACTATATAAGGTTTCATATGAAGCTTTGTTGTAGTTCCACTAAAGTTCTCCTTTAATAATGAAGCCTATTCTATATACATCAAGCAACCGTGTCAGCAAATGGCCCAAGCAAATCCCACCTTTACTGATATTTTCTTCAATTATTTTTATTTATATGCCTTTAGAGCCATTAGTGGAGATATGTTTGCCAAAAATGGCAAAACCAGTAACAAGTTGCATAATTTTTGACATTTCAAGATTTTGATATAAATATAAACACTGTACAATCAGTTTTAAAATTATACCAAAAAAATTATTTCTGGTGAATTCTTGATAGACAAATCCAAATTTTCAAACACTATTTCTTGGCTTTCTGTAGCGGTATGCTTGATCGCAGGTGCTTTCCACACGGTACCTACAGCGGAACTTGTAGTTTTGTTCCTATATTGTGATGTATGCTTGATCAGTGAGTCATATACATGGTCAAGAAAATACATTTCAATGTCTCTGGAAAGCAGGGTCTTTAATAGCTAAGATTTGACAAGTGCCCATCATTTTCACCAAAACTGCCTGTCCAAAATTTGACCCTAAACACATAGACCAGACCTCTGCCCCTTCTGGGGTTCAGGAAGTTCAAATAGCTAATTGCTTATCGCCTTGACTGACTTGTCTGGTCTTGTTTTGAGTTCACAAAACTTCATATTTGAGCATTATTTTTGAATTTAGCATATGTCATAAGTATTAATTTTGCCTGTCCCAGAAGCAAACTGCCTGTCCTAAATGACGGGTGGCATGTGGCTAGCTAACACCCTGCTGGAAAGCCTGGAAAGAACCTGCGATCAACTTGAAGATGGCATATCCTGCTGTCGAAAGATAAGAAATAGTGAGTAAAAATAAGGATTTGACATCAAAAATTCACCAATTATATAAACTATCATATAAAAGCAACATTTCTATATTTAACATTTCAGCTTCATTATCTAGGAGAGATATCTGGGTTGATGCCAGATACATCCCCCACGTCTGAACAGCTCCATCTGGTGGTAGGCCTACTAGGTGGTATGTCGCGAACACAAGAGGCAGCAGAGAATAGCCCAAATCAGAAATTGAGTGAAGCCTTGAGCTCATCAGATGCATTCAGAAGCATTTTCTGGTAGGTTTTATATATGAGTTTGATAACAGCCACACTGGTTTCTATTTAGTGAAATTAAATAAGAGGAGATGGGGTTTTTTGTTACATGATGTTCTAGTTCTACTACGGGACAGCAGACATATTGATTATTATGCTTTGGGGTCAAAATAGCATCTGTGCAGTATTTTCAACATATTATTTTCATTTTGAAAAGATTTAGCTTATCAAAGGTTTGCACTGTTGCACATATTGTTGTCCCCCTGGCTTTAGCCATGGAGGGGGATCTTGCGATAGTGTATTCCTTCTGTATGTGTATATCTGTATGTATGTGTATGATGGGTGTATGTTCCATTTTGGTTAGGTTTTGCTTTTACAATATTTTCTCGCACATCTGTCATATTGCATTGTAATTTTGAATGTTTTTAGGTGCAAGTGTGTTGAGCTGCTCGGTAATGGGGAAAGTGCAGGAGGGCAGCATTGGGCAGTAGGGGGATTATTCTTAAGATCACAATAGATGAATTAGTCATTGGTAATTTAACAACTGAAGATTTAGCGGGAGTGGTTAGTTTTGCTGACGTCACCGTTGGTACTTTGGATTTTCTTTCACTTTTCACCGGTACTGGTTTAAGACTGCGTTGACGAGTTTGTAAGGGTGCTGGTATATTTATTACTACCTCCTCACCACCGCTGTCAGTGTCAGAATCTGATTCGCTGGACATCGAAACATCTTTGTGTGTCGCCATATTAGGTATAACGTTGGAGTACTAATTTCCGTTATTATACTTTTCCGATAAATAGTACAAAATGGATGCGGTAAAAAAAGGCGTATCACTAAACTGCAATATATTAGTAGACTAAAACCATTATTTGCCATTATCGTTACAACCATGGATCGGTCTATTCAACACTGGCGTGGACTTCTTTCTGTACAGTGCAGTCATACAGGCGACATACACCAAATTCAAGTATCAACATTAACTGAGACAGTGAAAAATGTGAAGTTTGCAGAGCCGAGCATCTCTTTGACGATGACTACGTATACCGACGAGCTATTTGAGAACATCGCCGCTAAAATTCCAGCTATTTGAGAACATCGCCGCTAAAATTACAGGTAAGTATACACCAACAATTTAGTAGGTGTTAGTTATAAGCAACGACGAGTAACGTCCGTAAGGAGATTATGATTCCTAAGCACATCTCTTCTGTGAAACTAGTTTGGAGTTATACAGGAAGATTTTTGTCCCGGAATTAAGGCACTTATCGCCTGTGCGAAGTTTTTATCAAAGCGATCAAAACCTTTTTATTAACCGGAAGATTTCCCACACAAATTTAAGTAGGTACCGTGTGCAAAACACATTACTTCTTGAGGTCACATTAGATTCAATGCGGTGTCATACTGTGCATGATTAATAGTACACCTATTGAAAGAATAAATTTACCCAAATATGGTTTACGTTTGAAATGTAAGGATACATTGTACTTTTTTGGTGCAGTATAGTTTACTCATGCTACATAAGCACCTAGTCTCAGCCAGATAGCCCTTATAGTTACTTGGCTAATTTGCATAATTGGGCATTATGTAATTTACATCTTTGGCCTCGCTTTGAGTTTTTTACTTAGCTACCTCCGACCTAATTGGGGTTGGCAGAACCAAATGCCGCCAACAGCAACAAAGTGGTCAATAACAAAAAAGGTGGATAACGTTGAATTTGGGATCTAAATTTAATCCTGAAAAGTTTACAATATTTTTCATGAAGTTAGTTTCCAGAGCATACCCTTAAATTTAATAACACATATAATTAAGTTGAAATGTTGTCATATTATTGAATTTTCTTGGATGGAAAAGTTTGGAACTATTTTATAAAAAGTTATGATTCACAAGTTTTAGGAAATATTTTTATGGATTTATTAGTAATGTAAGAGTAATAGAACCTTTGTACATAATATTACTGCTTTCATCATTACAGTTATAAAACATGTCTCAAGTTATTCTCCATTTAATAAAATACTTCCTTCTTAGTAACACAATATTATCAAGTAACACACTTCTCATGTAAGTATTTGTATTTTATGTCTATGAATTTTTGTTAATTATTTGCAAAAACAAAAGCATAATTCATTTATTATCAATCAGTAGTCAAAAGGTTCTTTTCTCTTATTTTTTGTGTATACACAGAGAGCAAAGAAGAGCTGTGGACGGAACTAAGAGCTGACTTAAAGAAGATGCTAAACCCCAGTTTACCATGAGTAGCGACATTGTTTCGCCAGTTGCCATCATCAAATCTGAATTTACCAGTACGGCCGACACTGACGCTTGTTTTTAGTTATCACGTGCCCATAATGCCCCGCCCAGGGATGCACAGTGCGAATTAATAAGATGGTATTCCGACCGCGAAATTGATCATAGAACTTTTTTGACTGAGTGCAGCTACTATATCACCGCAAATCCCACCAAACATTGCAGCACCCCCCCAAAGCTACCTTATCAATATGAGAGGTGCCATTAAAACCAAAAAATTTTCAGGGGGGAAACAATTGCAAAGATATGCCAAAGATAGAGGAGTTGTGCAGGCGACAAAATTTCAATTGGCGCAAAGATTATCCCCTGAGGAACAAAAAGACACAATTCAACAATGATGACACACAAACAGTAAACGAAAAACGGGAGCAGAGTGAGGGCGAGTTATTGCAAGTGAATGAAATACGGGGAACGGAGGAACGAAGTGAGGGTGAACAGAGTATTACTACTATCGGTATTTAGTTCTATACATTGTATACTCGTTAGTGTTGTGACATAATTTGTGTCTATCTGAAAGCTAGAACCTGAACCTTTCATCGCCGCGTATCAAACAGTAATCTTGTCGCACACCTACATTATAGCAGTGGGACTAGCCATGATATTGATGACGGACTTAAACTATAGTGTTTCCTCATCAAGTGTATATAAATAAGTGTTTCCTCATCAAGTGTATATAAATAAATGTATAAGTGTTTCCTCATCAAGTGTATATAAATAAATGTATATGTGTTTCCTCATCCAGTGTATATATATAAATAAATGTATATTAATCAAAAAGAGTATAATGTTACATTAAAATGTAAAATATCAATAGTGACTCATGTGTTGTGGGACATAATATCCAATGAAGCAATTGTATTAGTCGACATATAAAAATTAAATGTAAAAATGATTAGAAAATTTTGATATCTTGACAATTGTTGATGGTATTGGTGTTAGAGATACAAAATGTACTAAAGTCTTTTTCATTGTTCAGATATGCTTTGCGAAGCGTGAGGAGTTCCTGAACTTCTTGGTGGTCAAGCGTGTTTATAGTGAGCCAGATTATCTGTTATTTGGAGTATATTAGCGTATAAGTACTGCAAAATCAATAGTTATTGCAGTATAATCTTTCCTTATACAGCCACTATAAACATGCTCATATATGTGATGATGGTGTACATTCCTTAAAACCATAGTCATGATGACAAACACTTTCACTTCCTTTACATTTGGATGTCTACCAAACCATACATTCCATAGCTCTTACAGGTTTATAGAAACAAGTGTCTTAGAACATCATGACATGATATGGTAGACTAAATTCTCTTAATTATAATGTGAGAATCACACAATGAAAAACCTATACCGTAAAACCTCGTCTACAGCATATAAAGTGCTTCTGATGAAAACTAAATTAATCCAGGCGCCATTATGGAGTTTGAGCAAATAAATTACCGATCCAAGCATATACAAACAAGTATTATTGTAAGACCAATCTATTGTATTGACATGTTTACGCTTGTATTGTATCAATATAGCTTTCATCCAAAACACTGTATATGCTTATAGACGAGGTTTTACGGTATTCAATATTAATATTAATAAGGCCACACCTGATAACCATCCTTGATAATGTTATCAAATCACTTGTATTTGAGATCATGAAGATCAACAAGTTTAATAAAATACTACAATAGTAAATATACATGAGTCTGGATGATCATCATTACAATATATATCTTCAACTGAATAATAAAATATAACTTCTAAAATATTGCACTGGGGAGTGGGGAGTTTATATCAATTCCAACACTATATCAGCAAAAAAAACCAAAATTTGCCTTCATGCATTATTGTATTCACTAAATACAGGAACCAGTGTGGGTGTGTGTTTAACCATGTTTCGATAAAAAAAATGAAAAATGAACCAGGACGAGAAACATGTTTTTACTTGTCCTAAATCCAGTCCAACCCATAAATATAGCTACCCATTGTAAAGTTTCACTACAGGCTATTTTTGTGACCTGGTTTTAGGGATTACTGGTCGAGGTCAGAAAAAGTAATTCTATAGCAGGCTACACTTAGGCCAAGAAAAAAAATTGTTTGCTTGCCCTCAAATGAATTTTAACAATTGGGTCGGTCGGTCTGGATTTCTTTTCTTTCTTTTTTTTCAATTACTAGCAAACTCTACTGTTTGTATTAATTAAGGCTCAAAATATGAAAAATCAGACAATTTTGGTGTCAAAATGAATCAACTAACATTACAAAACAACTAAAATGTTGAACACAAGCTCTAAAATACATTTTCTTTTACATCTTCAGAATGCAAAAATGTCAAAAAAAAAAAAAAAAATTCAGGAATTTTGAAAAATAGGGTCGGTATTCTTTTGTACAGTAAATAGAAAAAACCACTTTTTCTGATTTCCAAAATTAGGGTCGGTCGGTTGAGGGCAAGCAAGCATCTTTTTTTTTGTCCTTATTGTTTGTTTACCCAGGTTGGTCCATGAGAGACACACACTAATCCATCAGAAAAGCATGGACTGTTTCAAGCTCATACAAATGCACAAGCCTGGATAGCCAGTGTATCTTAAAATCCTCTCCTAATAATATGCATGCTTGTCTAGATAGCTTGAAGAAATGGAAGAAAATGGCCAGGAAAAGAAGGAAAGAGAGAAGGCCACTCCCAAACACAATTTTATTCTTAGCCCTTTACTTTGTGAGAAAGGAAACTGGAATTTTAATCTCATGCCCCGATGCAAAAGCTAATTCCACTGTGTATGGAGAACTAACCCTTTGTTGTGTTAAATAGCTTTTCCAATTATACCTTGAAGGCCACACTCTTCATAAACATTAGAAGCTATATAGCTATTTTCTGTGGCAAAAAATGACACAGAATTTCTAGCGCACTTGTGTACAAAGATCTATGGCATTTCCGCTTTGCTGAGTCGGAGCTGGTCTGTGAATTTTTTTTTAATAGATGCGCTATCTAATTCTGCAAATTATGACATTATTGACCAATCATGGTCTTAGGTCGCACGATTTGTTGTTAAACGAAAAGTATGTTCATGCAACGGTAAGCAGAAGGTACATGCTCTCATGATCGAGAATTGGATATTTTACCTATAACACAATAAGGTACATGCTCTCGATCATGATCGAGAATTAGATATTTTACCTATAACACAATAAGGTACATGCTCTCGATCATGATCGAGAATTAGATATTTTACCTATAACACAATAAGGTACATGCTCTCATGATCGAGAATTAGATATTTTACCTATAACATGATATCTCATTTTGTTACAGGAGTTATCAGAATTGGCTATGGGCACTTTCAAACACATAGGACGTATGAGGTCTGCAAAACTGATAGGAAAGGATTTGGCAAAATTTTACATGTAAGTACAAGTATCTTATCATAATGAAACTTTGTGATAGGAAATGTTAGCTCTGGGATACAGGCTATCATTATGTTACAGTTGGGCTGTGATAACATTTGCTGGAAGAACTGCTGAGAGAAGTTGATGTAGCCTGTAAATAAATAGCAGTTATGGTGTAAGAGTGGTGTAAGAGTTGTATGTCTGTTTGATTTGTTCTTCAAATAACTATGAATGGTGGGCTGTATAGTAAAGCCTAAATGATATAATTATATATCATACGTTCATCTACAATATCAGAGAAAATGTGTTTGAACCCTTACTCTTAATTGACATGTTCTTCAGTGCGCATACTATATGAGTCAATTGAAACTAAGAATTATAATACTGTTGCCACACAATGTTCATCTTCTGCATGTCTCATCCCCTTTGCCTACCAATCAATGTTGGGAGAAGATCTGGTAAAGATGAGCACATTGTGCATACATTGTATGGGGTAGAAGAGAGGCTATTTTCAATAAAGCCTTTAAAGTGTTCAAACAATTGTTTCTGAGATTGTGGTACTTTTCGTGAGGGTTTTATTTTTGTGAATGCAGTAGTAATTTGAGTTCCTATTATCACTGACTTGCCCAGTAACCAAGTATGCCAAATTGCTAATATCCTTATATTCCTCGCTTATTTGATTGCAAGTTAGAGTTGTTATGATGCAAGAATCAGATTCTATCACATTATAATAAATGCAGTGTAGACCTCTGCCATGTTTGCATACATTTCTTATAAATTGTGACATGCATGTAGTGTACATCCATATGGTTTGCCATGATCCCAGTAAACCAAATGGTTTTAGACTAATATATGCATGGACTATTAAGTTTGGCATGATGAGTTCAACATTATGCCTGTAGTCAGTTACATTGGGCTATTCCATTTAAAATCCATACTACCCCTGTGGAAGATTTTGGAAACATGTTTCATAAGGGGAGTATGAATTTCAAATGGAATAACATATTAGGCAGCTCCATTTGAAACTCGCCCTCCCTCTGCAGAATATTCATGTTGAATCTTTCTCAAGGGGTATATGAAAATCAAATGGAGATGCTCAATATGCCAATTCCAATTGAAATTCATACTCCCCCTGTGGAACATATTTCCAAAATCTTCCACAATGGTAGTGTGGATTTTAAATGGAATAGCCCATTACAGTTGGTCAAGAGTCTATGGCAGCGCTAACTTTCAGCAATGAATAAATCATGAGGCTGTCATTTTGTCATGCGTAAACACTGCATACAAGTTTGATACAGGTTTGAATTTTTGATTAGAAATACCAGTCAAATGATTCATGCAGAAGAATGATATAAAAGTAAAGTATAAATCTTGCATTTAATTTCATGAAATGATAAGTTATGACTTGGAAAGACGTGATGGAAGTCCAACAAAGTAAGTATGTTCAGTATTATATTTCACATAGCTCACCCATGGTAGCACTAATGTCCTGCTTTCAAATCAGTAAAGGTATCACCCAGGTCAATAATGCAGTGGTCATGTAATACCCAGGGAGCACAGTACATTGTCTGCACAGTTTTCTACAACACATCCAGGCATAGGAGTTACTGGACCTGGTATATGCATGTGCTTTTTACCATTCTGTATAATCGGAGCCAGAGATAAAAAGACTAGTTTGCGGATTTCTTTACGATTTGTCAAGATGATTGAAATTTTTGAACACAACAGTAAAACAGCATGTCATATGTTTAATTTTGCAACTTTAAACATAATACAAACCATCTTAAAAGTTTGGTTTTAGTAATAGGAAACTTTCTTTACTGAAGGGACCATGTCAACAAGGGCTAGAAAAGTTGCCTTTTGTCTTGTAAAAGTACCATTATTTTACATTGTTTTCTGTGATTTGTATTCTCTGATGACGGCAGTAGATGAATCAACCTGCCTTTTACACACTACTATCAAATTGACAGCACAACAGATGCAAACTAGTCTTTTATTATTCAGTCTCAGATTATAATAAGTTTGCTTACACATCTCGATACACCCACTATAATATTTTGCAGTAAATCTGTGACAAGAGCATATTGTAAGCGTACATTGCATATTTACTGCGTTGAAATGCATTTGTCTCTGATTGGCTGCTCAGGTGTTGCTGAGTGGAAATTTATGAATGAACCTTGAGCCGTACGCATTGTTAGCTGTGACTTTGCAACATCACGGTAGTGGTAGTATGCACTCATCAAAGGTTTACTGCAAAATATTATAATAGAGTGAGAGGGGTGTTGAAGCATCAACACATACAAATGTGGTAAAGCCTAACATCCCTCTCACACTAGCTGGTGGGTGTATCAAGTAAATACAGACCACAAAAGAATTACGGTACCAGTATACCCTAAACAAAGACAAATATGTCAAAACCAATAACTCCCTCTACCCATTATAGCTCCAATTTAAGACCTCATTCGTTGAAATCAGTTGAGAATTATAGAAACAGTGATCTAAATTAAAAGTTGCATTTTCATGTTCTAATCAATGTAAAACAAGGTGATAGTTCTTGTGTTCGAGACCGCTTTAATTCCTTGTGATTTCGGATTTATTTCTTGACAGATTGTAACAAATGAGGTCTTAAATTGGCTGCTGGTTCCAATTATGACATATCTGTCTTTGTTTAGGATATATAGTGGTAAATATAACTGGTACCCTAATTTGTTTTCAGTATGTATCCAAATAATAGAGGTAGTCATTGTGACGTCAACGCCGCCATCTTGTGGGTACGGAGTGACTTGTTGCTAAGATCACCGCGTTGGCGCTTGGCTGAAAAGGTCGTCACACGCTGCGACTTCAGCGTTATCTGGGCGTAATGTATAACGCATGACATGCAGAACGGTAGTACCCACAAGATGGCGTATCCCGCGGAAAAGGCTGACGGCCATTATTGGTACCCATCAGTATGCACGATTGGATTCATTAGCTTCATATGAAGACTTTCCACTAGATAAAGCTACACATCCAAACAAGTTAAATGAACTTAATATGTGGATGTAATAATCATTGCATAAAATAATGGGCACTAACATTTTTGATGCACATTGTATGTACACACCCTCATATTCCTCTGTTATTGGAAAATGCCCATCTTTTATTTTTAGTTATAAAAGAAAATAGATAAAAAGTTTCATTTTGTGCAAAGTATCAAAGTAATATGAATCCCAAAACCATAAACACTCAGGATTTTTCAGCAAAATGAAGATCTAGGACTAGTGTAAAGCTCCATTGAGGAATTAAGCAGCTTTAAGCAGCTTACGGAATTAAGCAGCTTACGGAATTAAATGGTATCATCTGTTAATAATTATTATTATTATTCATGGTTTATTCAAACACACTCGCAGCTAAAAGCTGAATTGCTGTGAAGCTCACATATAAAATATACAATATATAACACACAATAAATATGATATTAAAGAGCAAATAATAACACACATTTGACCGAATGGGCCAAACTCCCTCTCCGCAACCAAATCCTAAGGTGGAAAAGTCCTCTTATAAAAGAGAGGACAAAAGACCCCGGGAAAAGTTTGCCAAGAGGGGCCTAGTCCCCGGACAAAAACACAACCAATGAGCTGGCAATACAATCTAAAGCATAAATAAACACAAGAGCAATATTGCACATAAGTTAAAATTGTTCAAATGACATATACAATGGCATATAATTATTAAGCATTATTTAACAGGTTGACCATGTAAGGAATTGGGCTGTCACGGTATCTATTTGTGCGCCACCTAGGAAGAGTAAGTTTGTGTCCATTTCTAAGCTCACGGCCATGCATTTTCACCCTTTCTTCAGGGAGCCATTCACGAAAAGAATCGGATTCCATGAGTTTTTGAGCAAATTCAAGACAAATTTTTTCTCTTCTTTGCTAGGCTAATTAGACAAAAAAAAACCAGGGTTTTTTTTTGGCACATATATGAAATCGGGAACCGAATTTCAGTTTTGCTTAACTCATAATTCATTTTGGTTGGTTCATCGCCTCACACATTTTATCATCAGTTTCATGAGGTACTGTATAAGTATAGGTAATAGAAGAGAATCACCAAGTTACTGTATTCCATCTTAACACCAGGGGAAGCTACCTGGATATGTAGAGTGCAATATTATCTAATGTGTTCTGACAGTCAAAATTGATACATGTATATGGACCTCTTGCACACATTTTGCTTTGCTGACATCTACCTCATTTGGTCGCTTTGCCATACATTTGGGTTATTCCAGATGAAATCCATACAACCACTATGGCAGGCACAGCCTTAATCTCCCACATAGAGGTGGAAATTTCAAATGGAGTCACCTATTCAAGTAACCCCATTTGAAATTCACACTGAATGTGTGGGAGATTAAGGCAGTACCTTCCATAGTAGTGTATGGATTTCAACTGGAATACCCCATAACCATGTATAAACATCCAATATTGCAGATTTTCCAAAGAGTAACACATTGAGCTTTATCATGCAGACTTATCTCCTTCCTAATAATTGCATTAAAATGACATACTTGACTGATTTTTTATCTGTTTTATATGTTCCCATTACAGAAAGAAAGGTGAGCTGAGTAAGGCTGAGTCATTCCTGACAGATGCTATGCGTATCTATGAAAAGGAAGGATGGCCACTGCCAGCAGCACATACCAGGAAACAGATAGCACAGTGTCAGAAACTAATGTCTAGTAAACAAAAATATCCTTTTTATGATCGGATTTTAATCCAAACAATCAGTAAGGAACAATATTGGTAGTTGGCAGCAAGTAAACAATAAAGAGAGATTGTGTTTTTGTTTTGAAATGTACCGTTTAACAAAGTCATTCTGGGTGGGCGCTTATTATTTTACATGGTTTGCCTAATTTTTTCCTAGCTGGCGTTTATTAGAAACAAATTTACGTACATTATAAAAGGGTCCTGAGACGTTCTAGTAGCTTTTCTGATGCAAATAATGTATTGCAAGTTTACACAGGACTTCTAATCCCAGCTATTTCACTGTATTGACGTCTATCTGTCACTTCAACATTAATGGTACCCTTTAGCAAATTGAAAATAGGTGAGCGCTTATTGGGGCATGGGCGCTTACTGGAATGAAGACGGTAATTTAATTATATTTTGGGGGGCATCTGTTGTGTCTTTGCACTGCATTGATAGTAGAGTGTGCTGTGTGTTTTAGAATAGCTTTTACAATTGGTTTTCCAGGTATTTTGAGAAAATCTGATCACAAAACAGTAACATTGACCTACTGATGACTATCCACTAACAGATAAACTCCCAGCATCACACGTTAATGTTAATAAGGGCCAAACGTTACATGGAGTGTGACATACAAAACTGCAATGCACATACTGCATAATTGTACAATCTTTCACGTAAACGGGAGGATACATAACAATATACAGCATAACATGAAGGCACGCAGCGCTGGCGTGATTTGTTAGACACATACAATCGGCCTTCATGAATATGCGAAAATTCTAAATTCACAGCATATAATACATGGGGACTTTGCCTGTTGGAGAATTGTGATATTTACTCATCTGCAGGCTTGTAGCTAGCAGTATTTCAGTGCCGGACGGCAATTTACAGAATTTAGTTTTTCATTGCAAGATTTCAACACAAGTAGACACTTTAAGGACAAATTTGGTAAAATCCACATGTTTGTTGAGTTTTAGTGGTGGTGTCTAGCATCAAAGTGAGCCTTAAGTGGTGGGTTCCAGAAGTGAGTGGTAGGTCTGTGGTTTTGCCTTTGACACAAGATAAAAAATATCAGAAAAACAAGGGGAAAAGATGGAAAATGGCAAATTGAGAAAACAGAATTTACAAATTAGAAACAGAAAAATATTGGCTATAGAGTAGGGTACATCCATGTGGCAGTTCTCTTTTCCTTAACTGAAATGCACATACCTGAAGACATGCTGTATGTTGGCTGGTGACCCAATCCTGAGTGAAGAAGATCGACTATTGTATGGCAAAGAAGTTGTCAAAGTAGCTCAGGACTTGGCTACTACAACTGATGACACACAGGCTGATCAAAATGGTAAGATGGGAAGGTGTAGCATAGCCAAGGGGGGGGGGCAAAGCAACTTTAAAGGGGAAAATGTTCAAAATGGGCTTAGAAGTACAAAAAAGGCCTAAAAATCATAATATCAGGGTGCTCAGTATCTCACATGGGGGCCAAATCTTCTCACTGGGGAGCAGTGCCCCATGCCCACCCTTAGGGGGCCAAATCTTCTCACGGGGGAGCAGTGCCCCATGCCCACCCTTAGTAGAAAGATTGAAAACCCTGATTGAAAGGTGTACTGCATGAAAGTGTATGTTTCCTGGTGTTTCAATCTCTTACAGGCTGTTGTCATCATGACATTATTCATTATTTTGTTTCAATGTATGGTAAATTCAATTTCCTGTATCAAAACTCCATGAAAAATAGTCCACCTTCGTTTGCGTGGTGGTTGCTCAACCTGCTCCCAGATGACTTCTACATTGCAGCACTGATATTTTTTGTTGATATCATAATCAGTTCACTTCACTTCCTTGATCCACAAAGGATTGTCAAGATGCAAGTCTTACAAAATGGCATTTCCTGAAAGATGTAAAAGTTTGTCGAAATTGGCCTACTTGGGCCAGCTTGGCGTAGACTGGGGATGGGGTAGTGCGAGCCGTTAACCCTCTCCTATTATGGGTCGTTGTCGAGTTCCTAAGGGAAGATCATTTTAAACAAACAAACAATCAAACTGCTTAAGTATTGGTTCAGTGGTTCTCTAACTAATGTTATCATTTTGTACTTCCAGCTGAACTTCCAGAAGAAGTAATGACCAGCATCTTACCAATACTACCAATGATTGACATAACCACCTATAGTCTAAGACCAGAGAATGGTAAAATGGGTAGGAATGACTCAGCTGAAATCCACCTCAAGCTTCACAGCTTCCTCCAGGAACCCATTACATTTGAACACATCTCACTAGGCTTGCAGCATTATTCCATAGACAGTCCTGTACCTGTGATTACCCCAACACAGTTACATGGTAACCCCCGTAGCACAAAAGACAGTGAGGATTCATCAGCTGATGGCCAATCAGGGCAAAGATATGGATCACATGGTAGACTGTTGCGTATGAAACAGCAGATGCAGCAGCCATTGGACCTTGATGAGGAAGTGCGATACCAGCTGGATGCTAGCAGTAATGTTAAGATGCCGCATGCGAGTCTGTTAGCTTGTCGTAATGCACAGACAGTGTTGAAAAGGGAGGATAGTACATCGTCTTTGGGGAGATTGCAAGAGGTGGTTCAGAAAGAGGATGTGACTGTGATGTTGGGGAACAAAGATGTAGTGGAGCTGATACCAGGATCAAATGAACTTGTGTTTTCATTCAAGGTATGTAGATTTAAGTCTAGTTCAAGGATAAAATGTTTGGAGTTTATATTTATGTTTGTGTTTTTGAAGGATGTCTTTTGGCTAGATGGAATTATAATTATATTTGAAAGTTTGTCTTCCAAATAATCTGAAAGTCTTGTTTTGTTAAAGAAATTAAGACAGTACAAAACTTTCTACCTGGACATTACATGAAAATATTTGATGAGATCTGATCCATCCCGGCCAAAGAAAAATTCTTAAGAAATTGCTAGGGTTAGAAGTATGTAGACTGATATCAGACTTTAATAAAAAGTTTCCTTTTTCCAAGTGACATAGCTTGCCACACCATCACAGCGTCTTCAATCAGTATAGTCCATAAGCACCGGGTAGTCATGTGACCAGAGGATTGCACACACTACACTGAATGAAGATGGTTTAATGGTGTCGCAAGCTACATCACTGCTAACCAAGACTCTTTTTCAGAGAAAAAAAGTACTGAAAATTTTCAGCAAATTGTTAGGGCTGTAAGACTTTACACTTAGTTTTGAGAACTACGTTGTTTACTTCATATCATGCTGTGATGTCTTTTACTCCCTCAGCAATTGCATTTTACTTAATTCTTTGTTTCTTATCTAATCATAATATGTAAATCTGTTCCCATTGTATTTCAGCCATCTGACAATGGCACATACTGGGCCAAGCAATTGATTGCCAAGTTAGGAGGGGTTGAATTCATCTTGCCTCTGGGGGATTGTGGCATCAGTTTGCAAGTTTTAAGTCCAGAACCAACATTGACTATAACAACTATAGGTGGTAAGTTGTTTTAAAATATTAAAATATCATCATGTCTGACACATTTGTATGGTCATGGACTCCATTCACACAGAGACTGAAGTTGACTTAGTCAAATTTGAACTCGACTTTATTTGTGCCCTCTATTTGAGTTGCTATGTTTTTAACTTGACTTGGACGTTGACTTCTAATGATGACCCAGAGCAACTTTTGTTGAATTCAAACTCGACTTTTGCAGTGTAAACAAACACGCAATTAGAAGTCAAGTTCATAATGGTTATTTGAAGCATTAGCAAGTGATGACGTAAAAGTCAAATTCCCAATTTGTTTTGAAGTCAACTACTGTGTTAACAAATAATGTATGTTAATCCTCAGTCATAATCTGAATTTGATGTCGCAATGGAAGTAGATTACTCTGTGTTTAAACAGGGTCGTAACTATATAGCACCTTCTCCAAATTAACACTTTTTGGGACTTATCTAGCATAAATTGGGAGTCTTAAAATGTAGTTGGGTAAAATTTTATTTATAAGATCAGAGGAATCCACCTGAAGATTTGAGTTTCAATTTAAACTTGAATTAAAATGTCATTTGTCAGTGTTCAAAAGAAGGAAATAAAAAATGAATTTGCCGTTTTAGCTGAAATGGATTCGTTAAGAAAAACAAACGTGTGTGGGGCTTTGAGACACAACATTTATTTTTTTTAACCTTAGGAATGGTATTCAACAATAAACCCATTAGGCTATTCCAGTTGAAATCCATACACAAGCTAGATGTAAAGACATGACCTTTATCTTTCACACAAGGAGTGTGAATTTCAAATGGGATTACCTGAATGAATAGTTCTACACCATTTGAAATATACGCTCCTTGGGTGGGAGATTAAGGTCATGCCATCCAAAAGGGCGTGTGGAATGACCCTTTTACTGGGCATGTGTGGTCTAGCCATAGTCTCGGTCCCTGCCGATTTGTGCTCCTTCGTCACTAAACAAACCGTCTGGCGACAACCCCATAGTACATCTTTTCTGATTGGCTGAACATCAACGCCATAAATACTGGCGTTAAATTTTGCTGTCAATCAACGCTGGGCTTCGGCGCATGCAGTGGTTGATGGACAGCTATGCGGTTACATAAATCCACACAATGTACGTGAGTACGCACTGCAAGTCGCGTACATGAAAGGCGATATCGGACGATCGGTAGCGTCAGTGGCTGCTATTAGCTAAGCGTACATTTTTCGTTTGCGGTATCTACAAAGACTACAAATAGTGGAGGGTCTATGATGTTTAGTGTCACTTACACAAGTCACGTCCTATAGCCAATTGAAAACAGTTTTATTTGGAAATCCATTAACCAATCAGCGATTGTCATTTCAGGGTTGTCGCCAGACGGTTTGTTTAGTGACAGAGGAACACAAACCGGCTGGGACAGAGACAAGTCTAGCCATTGGGCACATGCCTTGTGCTTGTGAGATTGTGGGTTCCGTGGACATTCGTGTTGTACTCTTGAGCAAGGTGCTTTACGGCAATTACTCCTCTCTACCCAGGTGTATAAATGGTTACCGGCATTCTTTAATGTTGGGATGGTAACAGACTTGCTGTGGAGGAGGTGTAGCTAGCGATCCTCCTACAGCAACATTACATGGAGGAGTCTGGGCTAATCACCAATGAAAGAGAGATGGGCACTCTGTTCACTGTTTATTTACAGGTTCACCTCCTTTACCTTACCTTACTGTTATTCCAAACAATAATAAATATTACTTGATGACATTTATCCCTACAGATGATCCCTTGTTAGCTGGTATACCCCAAGATATCACTCTTAGCCTCTTCACTGGATTCTACACCATGAAATCTGATGACACCTTGAAGATAGAGACTCATAGTAATGTAGACATACTGCAATCAAACCAGGAGCAATATACCATCAAATCAGAAGGTAAATCAAAATTTATGCCAGGGCTTGAATTCTGCATTTGCCATTCATTGGCAATTCACCTTTTCGGTAAATCCACACTAAAATTTAAGCCATATTAATTTAATTTTGTCCCAAACCTTCTGCCCGCATTAATAAACATCACAAATATCTATGTTTCTTTGTTTTCCTCTTTGTTTGTTTGTATTTTTACTTGTCCTGTTATGCATATTTTGAAGACAATAATTAATTTGTGTCTTCATCTGCAGGTAACAAAGCCACTATTAGTTTCACTGGAGACCGCATCCAACCTCGGTCAACCATAGGAATTACGATACCTGTCATGGCCAAATTAATGGAGCAAGATGAGGAGGATGATAGAGCCAGAATTGGACTACATCAATATCAGGTTAGTACATTGGCATAGCCAGGGGGAGGGGGTCAACCATAGGAATCACAATACCTGTCATGGCCAAATTATTGGAGCAAGATGAGGAGGATGGATCCAGAATTGGACTACATCAATATCAGGTTAGTATAGTGACATAGCCAGGGGGAGGGGGTCAACCATAGGAATCACTATACCTGTCATGGCCAAATTAATGGAGCAAGATGAGGAGGATGGATCCAGAATAGGACTACATCAATATCAGATTAGTATACCGGTAACAAAGCAACTATTTGCTGGTCACAACAGGCATATAATGGAAAAGCTGTTTCTGACCATGCCATTAGAATATGAGTGGTCCCATTTGGAACACCCAAAAACAATTTCGTATTTTATTCCTTTTCATTATCTGTGAGCCATTGACATACTAAATTTCAATACAAAATGATCTCTTACTGAATTGCTTATACTTTTAGGGGAGCGTATGATATCCATGAAACAAGTCTGATAATGAATTGCTTTATATTTTTAGGGGACCATATCATGTCCATGGAATGACACAGTATCAACCAATCTGATATTCCAGCAACCATTCAGAGTGTCACACCATCTGCATACAGCAGGCACAAGGTAGGTCCTAATCAAGAATTTTTTGTTCATTATTAAGGTTAAAAAAACTTGCAAACAACAAGTTTGCTTCCTGCATGATATATACATTTTGTTTCAGGAGCAGTGTTACTGCAGTTCATGGTTTTATTAGAAAAATCCAGAAACAGTCATATATTTACATGCATATAAAATATATAACCATTTCTGGATTTCTCAAAAAAAAAAACCTGTTGAAGCATTTTTTTGTATTGATCTCTCTCAGAATGGAGAGCCGCTAATTTTATCCCCAAACACCATCAGTGTCTACTTTATAAAAGCATTGTTGCCACTCACTTTGACTATTGCAATGTTGTTTGGGGAAGATGTAACAAAACCCTTAGTAATAAACTTCAAGTCTTACAAAACAGAGCAGCAAAAATTATTACAGGTGTAAGTAGATATGAGTCAAGTACAGAAGCTTTAAATGTTTTAAACTGGAAAAATCTTGAAGGAAAGTTATACATAAGCGAAGCAGTTACAATGCATAAAATTGTAAACAATCAAGCACCAAAATATCTGTGCAATAGATTTGTTAAAAAAAACTTGTTATAACACCAGAAATAAAGAAATTTTTATCATGGATAAGCCAAATACTGAATATAAGAAGCGTAGCTTTAGTTATAGAGGTGCTCAACTGTGGAACTCGATGGATGACAGTGCTAGAAGCATGTGCAATGTGAAACATTTTAAACAACTTATTTCTTAATATTTGTGAATAATTTATCATTTTGTATATTTTATATTGTTTAATATCTGTATTATTTATGTAATAGTGATCTTGATGATGTGTTTTAA
Source organism: Amphiura filiformis (assembly GCF_039555335.1). Classification (NCBI taxonomy): domain Eukaryota; kingdom Metazoa; phylum Echinodermata; class Ophiuroidea; order Amphilepidida; family Amphiuridae; genus Amphiura; species Amphiura filiformis. Next base: position 5,051,370 of record NC_092634.1, on the reverse strand, counting down.
TAAGTTAAATTTAATTTGTATATAAATCGTATATGATGTATGGATCTTGGGTATGGATGATGCGTGTTGAGGGGATGAAAGGGTTTAACAATATGCTTGGTGAGTTGGGGTGTGCGTGTATGTAAATGAGGGGTGAGTGGAGTGTATGTTGTTTCATGGTGGGAATATGTGTGCTTGTATGAAGATGAACGTAGGTGCTACTTTTATAGTATTTTATATTAATATGAAATTTCTGTATTTGTGCAATAGTGGGCCTGCAAATTATCACGATGTATTTTAATAATTTATTTCCTAATAATATTTTTGAATAATTTATCATTTTGTATGTTTTTGTGCAATAGTGGTCTTGATGATGTATTTTAATAATTTAAATATAACTTGTACATAAATCATATTATAACGTTTTATTGTGAAAGATGTATGGAGGATGTGTGTTGAGAGGGTGAGAGAGGAGTGCATGTGAGAGTGTGACTGTATGAGGAAGAAAGCAGGGTTACTATTTTATTTATTATATATATTTTGTCTTTTAGTAAAAGATCGTATTAATTTTAGTTTTTATTATATTGTAAATTAACTTGTGTTTGTTAGTAATATTTTTAATATCCACACGGACATGTGGAAGAACAATATTGTATTGAACATGTTTTTACCGTGTATAAATAAAGCTATTATTATTATTATTATTATGGACTATTCCAGTTGCAGTCCATACACACCTTATGCAAGACATGACCTTAACCTCTCACACAGGGAGTGTGAATTTCAAATGGGATTGCCTGTGTGGGAGATTAAGGCTGTGTCTTCCATAGAGGTGTTTAGATTTCAAATGTTCTCTTTCTGTAGGAAATGTGTGCAGATATCAGTGAACAGTTTATGTGGAACCAATTTCCTTTTAAGTGAGCCATCACTGTCACAAACCAGCAAGGGAAGTCTGACATTGACAGCTGTACATGCAGATGAACCATTGGTAAGATGCTCTACCCATATGTTATCCCAGAATCTTCACCAAAGTCTGGCAAAAGTTGTAATAAAGGGATTCCTATAACTAGTGGGTTGTGGCCCTATTAGGGGCTGTGAGCTTTTACATTAATTGGGCTCATAGGTGAGACATCATGTGTTACACAATTTAGCCATGGTGTCTTGAGTGGCAGACTTCAATTCCATTATAAGTTGGGAACCCTTATTGTTATTGGTACACTCATATCATATATCAAACAGATGCAGACCTATAAAATAGGTACAAAAATGTATGTGTACCTGCAGGTAGACTAGACAGAACATGTGCGTGCCAGGACAGTAGCATGCTCTTTAGATTTTTCCATGGATTAAGGGAATTCTTCCTTTTCAGCTTTTTTTTTTACCCTGTACAAATATATATAGGATATTCAAAAATTTCCTCTTTTTTGTGTTCTGTTCCTCCTTTTTTTATTGAACTGCTCTCTAATGCCAGTGGCATGCCAGACAACATTTTTGAGGGGTTATGATGTAACCAAGACAATATTTTTATTATGCTATGGTAATTTTGGTCTAAAATGGCAAAAGGTAAATCCATACTTCACAAATGTTGGTAAATGTGCTATTATTACAAGCCGCTGGTTAACTAACCGCAATATTAAACAGTGTTGTTTTCTTCATTTTCAGACTCTATGTAGTGGTAACAGTGTCTCCTATGTATGGATAGTAGAAGTCAATGAGAATGGGGCTGCAGGGCATAATGTCATAGGACTAGAATTTGGAATCAAGTACCAAGCAGTCTTGCCTAGTGAAAAGCCAACAACTCATGTATACACACAAGGATTTACCCTTGATAATTACCAGGTAAGCTTCTATCCCAGATTTTACATACTATAGGCAAAATATCCAATTCTCGATCATGAGAAGATGTACCTTGTTCATCAGCATACTTTTTGTGGAATAACATGATCATGTATTCTTGAAGAGGTTCATTAGGTTTGTAGAAATTCAAATACAATATTTCATCTTGACAAAACCAATTTGTTTTACTGACCTGACAGTTTCGACCATCTTGGACGATGGTCATCTTCAGAGTGATGTTTTTTTCGACTTCTGTACACCAACAGAGGGCGCACCAGCGCCCAGAAGTGGGTCGTACACATGACTAAGGTAATGGGCCCCCTCATCAAAGCCAGATTAGAACATGACAAGACTCTGAGTAAACGGACTATTCTCGCGGTAGATGACATCATTGATCTCCTTAAATTTGTGTTAACCACCACATATTTTCTGTTTCGTGGAAAAATATATAAGCAGCGTTTTGGTGCAGCCATGGGGAGCCCGGTGTCCCGGTTGTCGCGAACTTGTATCTGGAGTTTCTGGAGCAACAAGCTATAGCAACAGCCCCCTTGGATTGTAAACCGCGCTTATGGAAACGTTACGTGGATGACATTTTAGAAATTATAAAGGAAGACCAAGTGGAAAATCTCACCACGCATCTCAATCAAACGGACCCCACGGACAGCATCAAATTTACGTATGAGAAAGAGCGAGAAGGATCCATACCGTTTCTTGATACTTTGATTGTGCGCAAACCCGATGGTTCGTTCAAGCTACTGGTCTACAGGAAAGCTACACGCACAGACCAGTATTTAAATTTTGCTTCACATCACCCTATCCACCACAAGTTGGGCGTGATCCGCACATTATTGGACAGAATGAATAGTGTTATATCTGAAAAGGAGGACAAAGATCAGGAAGAAGGCAAAATCAAGCACGCACTTAAACAATGTGGCTATCCCGAGTGGACGTTTAATCATGTTAAACGCAAGATGGATAGTAAACAACAGGCAACAAAGCCCAGTAAGAACAAGAATTCCACAGAAAAAAGCAAAGCACTTGTTATAGTTCCTTATGTTGAAAAAATGACGGAGACAGCCACTGTATTTTTAGAAAACATGGTATAGCTACTGCGGTACGTCCCCCACACCACATTAAGAAAATGTTGGTTCATCCAAAGGACAAAAGAGACTCCATGAGTACTACGGATTGCATTTATGAAATCCCCTGTGCAAATTGTGACAGTACTTATGTAGGAGAAACTGGGCGTCGCTTCGAAACAAGACTGAACGAGCATAAGAAAGAGACAGAGAAAGTAGCGCGTACATGTAGTAAAGGAACTTTTACTCAACAAACAAGGAAACAATCGGTCAGTGAACAGTCCAAATCAGCGATTGCGGACCACGCCGCACAACAAAATCATATTATCAATTGGAAAGATGCCCAAGCCCTCGAGAAGGAATGTAATTCGGGAGCCCGCCGTATCCGTGAAGCAATCTGGATAAGGAAGAGAGCACCGAACACCATGAACAGAGACGAGGGGCCCATTACCTTAGTCATGTATACGACCCACTTCTGGGCGCTGGTGCGCCCTCTGTTAGTGGACAGAAGTCGAAAAAAACATCACTCTGAAGATGACCATCGTCCAAGATGGTCGAAACTTTCAGGTCAGTAAAACAAATTGGTTTTGTCAAGATGAAATATTGTATTTAACATGATCATGTCTTTGCATAATACGCTTGACGCAAATATCTGTGTGTAGCCAAGTTGATTCTCATGATCGAGAACTAGATATTTGCCTTAAGTCTCCTCCTCTCCCACCAAAATTTTTAAAAATCACCCAATGATGCAAGTGAGAAAATGAGAAATTACAACACAGTGGCATAATATGGGGGACAGTAATACTGATCAAAAGGGGGCAGCACACAGGGCTAGCTAACGGTATATCGCAGTACTGATGCTGATGATAACTGTTAAAAAATTGATATGCTGCCCTCTATAGGTAAAGCATTGATCCCTTGTTTGTTTGTTTGTTTAAACGGTCGCTCAGTGTGGAGACACGCTTGGGTCCTGATGGGACCAGGCTCAAACAAAATGCTCAAGCCAGGCTAAAAGCCTATATACATGTAAAAGAGAAGTGAGAAACAGATTTGAAGACAAAGAACAAGGAAAAGAAGACCACTCCCAACAATCAAGTTAATAATTTTACTGTCAGCCTTTGAGTCATGAGAAAGGAAGTGCTTAATCCAATCTCAACTGCCACTGGGGCTGTTGTTCTCTAATTCAAATATAATACATGCGTAACATTATTTTACCAAAAGCCGACCAGTCCATACCCTAAAAAGAAGATGGTAGAATCAAGAAAAGCTCCTTTAATTCTAAATATTTGTGTATTTTGCCTACAGACTCAATATACTGTCAGCTCATTGGTCAACCCACCATCAGATCAAGAGCTATGCAGGGCAGGCAGCTTGTGTACACTCAAATTATTCATCCAATCAGCATTGACTAATGGACACACTATCAACCAATCAGGAGATAGTGCTATGACATCATTGATGTACCAAGTGGAGGCTGATGCAAGCATGTGGGCAGTATGTGGCAGAAGCAAAGGGGTGGTGACTATGCCATCTGGTGATGAGATCAGGGAGGTGATACTAGAGGTTATGCCTCAGATTCCTGGCAATCTACCACTACCAATGGTGAAGCTTTGTAAATATTGGAATGCTGAACAAGGAATGGAAGGTAAGGCTCAATATAAGCTATAGTTTGATCAGCTCGTAATCGGAGGGAATTGTTAGGCTTTTACCACTACCGTACGCCGAAAAGCAGACCCACATTAAGAATGATATAGTTTACCTGTCTGGTCTATATTGTGCATATTAATGAAAGTAGATGAAGTATAGGATTAAATTTTGTAAGATTAAAATTTGTTCAAAGTATAGGACTTGGAATTGATAATTGGTGATGCGAGATGTCACAAGACAATTCTTGAAATAAAATACATCAATATTAATCTGTGAGGTGATAAGTCCCACCAATTACAAGCTGATCAAACTATTATGTAGAAGTGTCAACTGCAGACGACAAGTTTCAACTTTTCTTTAAAATTTTTTAAAGGATTGTACATTTTCATGACCATATTTGGAATCACCTTGAAAAATGTGTTAATATGAGTACAAACAAGCCCAGTATTGGTTCAGTGATTCTTGAGATAGCTGTTGTTTATTTGATAAAATATCTCAAAATTTGGGACCTTTCATGTTGAAACCTATGGGTAGCATGTAAAGCATTAATGTTATATGTAGAGATCTATGCTAAGAGTAGGAGAGGGTGTCATGAATAGGAAGGTTGTCAGATAATATCATTGAGTTGTTCTAGAGGGGCTATTTTTTTTTCCTTTAAAAAGAATTCCATTTTCATTATTTTGTGAAGTCTTGACAGTTTTTACAATTAAGTTTTAGTTTGGAGGCAAAACTTGTTAAAATGTTTAGCAATTACTTTATATTGTGTTGGTTTTTTTTATATAAAAAATGCTATTTTTTTGGGTTAGTTTTCAGAATCCTAGTTGTGCATAATTCTCACCCTAAGCAAAATCAAAAGCTGGTGTTCATGTTTAAATGAAAATTAAAGAAATATTTTGGTACTTAATATTTATTGCTGTTTCTACACACAGGTGCAGAAAGCCCAGAAGGTGACAACTCTAGACAAACTGAGCCATCAGATGACTCCACACCTAGTCTTCTCTCATTTGAACCAGGCCAGGTCTATTATAAGAGTATGGCAAGTCAGGTTTTAGTACTACCTGAATCTGATGTCAGTGTGGTAGAGGTGCAATCATAGACAACTCTAGACAAACTGAGCCATCAGATGACTCCACACCTAGTCTTCTCTCATTTGAACCAGGCCAGGTCTATTATAAGAGTATGGCAGTCAGGTTTTAGTACTACCTGAATCTGATGTCAGTGTGGTAGAGGTGCAATCATAGACAACTCTAGACAAACTGAGCCATCAGATGACTCCACACCTAGTCTTCTCTCATTTGAACCAGGCCAGGTCTATTATAAGAGTATGGCAAGTCAGGTTTTAGTTCTACATGAATCTGATGTCAGTGTGGTAGAGGTGCAATCATAGACAACTCTAGACAAACTGAGCCATCAGATGACCCCACATCTAGTCTCTCATTTGAACCACACCAGGTCTATAAGAGTAATGGCAAGTCAGGTATTGGTCCTACCTGAATCTGATGTGAGTGTGGTAGAGGACCAGGGAGGGGGCAGATAAAGTAAGCGCTAGCACTGGAATAGACAAGTTGGCCACATCTGGTCCGATATGGTTTCCTATTGCAGCCAGGGCTGGTCCATGACTGGACTTACGTGTTGCCTAGTGCTGGCGCTCACTGTATCTTAAAGTGTCTTGAAGTGGCCCATTGCATAGCGCCTACTCATATGGTCCACTTTTAAGTGTCACTTTATTTGGACCAAGCAAAAGTCTTTTTGTCTGGTCCATTACCCACCATATTGCCCAGTACTGGGCTACATCAGCCACGCTCCCTGTGATATACTCATTATTTTGGTTATTAATTGACAGCTAGTGCTCCACACATACGTATTTATGGGCACTTGTTGCAAAAATTACAAACCAATTACATATTGCTCAACCAAACTGTTTTGAGATTGACCACTTATGCATTTGGAATGTGTAGAATAAGTGAAAGCAAAACATGAAGAAAGATACTCAGGAGCAATGTGTGTGAGACATTTAAAAGTTAAGTAATTGATGCTACAGCTAAGTTTAACCCTGTCCAGGTCTTTCATCATATTCCCTACTGACGTTCTGATGTCTGTAGAGAACAAAACATGAGCCAGCTAATTATGCAAAATCCGGAGCTCATTTATGTTATAGGCACTGAAAATGGACCAAACAGAACTGCAGTAGTTAAAATGAGGAAAGACAAGGACTTGAGAAAGCATTTTGACAGTTTTCCGTGGAAGGTATTGCTATATAATTAACTCTACAAGTAACTCCTATGAGCTGAGATATATTATGTGATCAATAATTTATGTTCATTGCATGATAGATGTGAATCAAAGTTAACTCTTTAATATATAACTCTTTTAATTTTTTATTTCCATAGACAAGATAAACATTCTTAAATTTAACATTGAGGTTAAGGTGAAATCCTAGAGAAACACCTATAATCCTATTATTGATTAATGAATGATAGGTGCTTCACAGAGAATATATCTGACAATTCCCATAATGCATTTCTCCCATTTCAATTTCTTTACAAATTTGCTGTGTAGTACAGCTTGGGTTGATAGTAACAAAATGTACCTATATTGTAATTCTTGACTATGGACTCAAGTTTAGCCAGTCTACTCTCAAAATGAAAACAAGGGGAAACTGTACAAAGTAATGGGAGTGTCATAGTGATGTATCATGTTGCAAAGGATTCTGGGAAGGGTAAGGTATCCTCTCTGATGGCAAATCACATGTTGGTTCTACATGCATCGATGTCAGTTTGGTTGAAACGCAGTTGTAGAAAATCCACAGTACATAATTTAAGTGTCATATCGGTTATTTAACAAAAGTATGTCAAGGCACATGCAGCATGTGAATCTGATATCAGTGCACAAGCACAGTGCCGGTCAAGACACTTCTGTATGTAACGGTATGTTGGTTGACGTGTGATACTGGGACTACCTGTTTGCGAATAGTGCAGCCAATCAGTATACTTTAGTAATATATCTTCAAGCCATTCAGTACAATATATACTGAGAAACATACATTTTATTGTCTTATAATTATTATTAAAAAAAGTGAATCAATTACATAGAATGTTAATAATTATGAAATTTGTGCCAGCTGAAGAATAAGAATCCAGACCTTTCCCCTAAACTAGTAGATGATGATGCTCTTGCTATACAGTTTTGTTTAAATGTGTCAAAGTCGAAATGGATCAATTCATGGGCAATACCTACAGTATTAAAATACTGTAGGTATTGCCCATTAATGACAATGCTGTTCATTATCATGCCTAAAGCCTGTTTCAACAAGTGGAACATGTTGCTCAACCTCTTTATAACTACTGAAGGCTTTCATGATAAAACTTATGTAAAAAAAGTGCAATAAAATATAGCTATTATAATACTAATAAATATATTCTGCCTTTATACTTATAGTTAGTAGATATGTCAGGAATGGGGTTAACCAAAAGAAAAGATGAGTTTGTTTTGAAAAATAAAATGAAATTTGTATACATACATTTCATCATATTTGTAGACAAATATTTACAGTAGTTTATTGCACAAAACCAGGATGTGGGACCACAGAATTGGACCATGTGCATAAGTGTCTATATTACCATGAAGTGGAATTTTCAGTTATATTTGTCAAAAAATGCTTTTAATTTTTTTGTTTAATTTTCCTTTCCATTGGTAAAATATATTTGATAACAGTAATGTTTAATAGAATAGAAAGATGAATACAGGGAATTGTGTGTATATAAAATGTGATAGAAAATAAATAAATATGAATATATGATGTGGAAAAAAGGTTTAAACTCTTTCATTTCAAGTCTGCAGTGGTCACCTCTAACTTACTTTAATGCCATAAAATATGATTTTGGTAAAACCGGGAATCCCTGGTTTTAATAAAAACTCCTAAATTTGACTTTAATTAAAGCTTTTCAGGCTTAGTCATTCACAGGGTATTTGTGACATGTCATGTCAAAAGGAGACACTTTTGGGCAGGATCGTAAATGGAGAAATAGCCAAAAACCTACTCGGGGTGATTTTTTCACAATTTGGGTTTGTTGCGAATTTGTGATGTTATTAATGTTAAAAATATTTTCTGATAGTTTCAGACCAAAATATAACTGGCATCTTTTTTTTTGAGACATTGTCAATAATATTTTTAAAAGCCGATATCTCAATTTCCAATTTTATAATACCATAACTTACGAACTCAATATCTACACTTAGGAATGTCCGATTTCATTGGAGAAAACGGCGTTGTGGAGCAAAATATCTCTATATTTAAGATATGTAAAAACATCAAAATTGATAACCTGCCCAAAAGTGTCTCCTTTTGACATGACACGTCACATTTAAGTACACCATTAGGTATTACAATTATTGTGCTAAAAGTAAAAATTAGGGGAACAAATCGAGGTGGTTCTTGTGAGCAAATCACACATTGCTTTTATTCGCTGTCGTAGTGCACGTTAGTAACCATTGGTTACTGCTCCAAGCCTGGGCTCATACACCTGTTCAATTTTGATATGCCATAGGCTTTGTGTTGTGATCATTTCGATCAGTGGTTCGTAACAAAGAAAGCATGATCCAGTCGACCTAGCAACGGTCATATTCTAACGTGCACTACGACAGCGAATTGGCAGAATATAGTGTGCACACATTGGATTTCGACCTGCAGCTATATGCTCCTGGACCATAACTAGACATTCCTCACAGAGCAGCTATTCATTATTATGATCCAAAATTATACTTGGATTTGTGATTGATTGTGTTTTCTAATATGGTAATCCTATCTGAGAAACAAAAATTAAAAAACTGAATTTCACCAAGACTTGAACCACCAACGTAGAGACTACTAATGTCTATACTGCTACAGCACACGTTCGAATCGCCAGAAGGTCGTTTATCGACTAATAATTAATGTAGTACAGGTATAAGTTGATTCCATTTCTTATGGTCCAGGACCATGGTTGTAGGTCAATAACTCACATAGACAACATTACAAGTCTAGACATAGGTAATGGATTTCATATTGGTTAGTGATTTTATTCCAAATTATTCATAGGCAGAACCATTGTATTCATTTCAATGTGGATTAAGCATTAAAGGATATTAGAGTCGAGCGGTAGCATGACCAGCAAGTTTTAAAAAAAACGACTGATAAAGAAGAATAAACAGATGCACCGCGGGACTATATTTACACGAAACAAAACGCTATTGTTCTATGATATTTTTCGCTGGGTACAAAATATATCTAAAACCATGCTAAATCTTATTTACTGTCCAAAGTGTAATATTTTAATAACTCATTAATTCAATCTTACAGTCAATCCGATTGTTTGATAATAAACAAACATTCTTGCTTCATTTTACGCAGTATTTTATAGCCAAATTTAGTGGCAAATCATAGCTAATCATACTGATATCCAGAATCTTTCGACACTGCTACAGCCATACATGGCTGTCACTGTCGCACTACTTTTTTGAGATTCACTTCCAAATATACCCTAGCAATTTCCTGGATACCCTCCATACAAATTCTGGATCCCATTCGCCAAAAAATCAAGTTTTTCACAATTCTTTTATTCTTTCCGGACCACAGCATACATTCATATTAATAAATACTCCACTTTTACACGTCGTTATATCGAAACGTCACCGTGGCGAAGCGGTTAAGGCCATGGACTTCTAATCCATTTATGAGTTTTTGCTCAAGTTCGAAACTTCCCACCACTTTTTTTTTCAATGTTTTATTAACCAATTTATTGTCATAAATCAAGAATAACACCATTTTGAACACCCATTGCTATGGTGATATTATTTTTTTTCATCAAACAAACAATTTATCAGTGGCTCTGTTCACAGCTCAGACTGAAATTATATTTTGAATAAATATTATAAATTGTCACAAATTAAAATCACAAACCGCGAAAGATAGCCAACAACTGCCGCTAAATATTGATATCCAACTAGATTTCCCCACAGGGCTATAAAGAACCACAACCCGCGAAATTTGGATATCCAACTAGATTGCCCCGCAGGGCTACAAAGAATCACACACATATCCAACAAGCTTAAATTATAAATTAGCTCCCAATAGAGGGCAGAGCTTGATAAGGGACATTCAATTCACAAATCGCGAAAGATCGCCGACAACCGCCGCTTAATAGGGATATCCAACTAGATTGCCCCGCAGGGCTACAAAGAACCACAAACCGCGAAATTTGGGTATCCGACCAGATTGCCCGTAGGCCTATCGATTATAAAGAACCACACACCGCGAAATATGGATATCCAACAAATTAAGACCACAAACCGCGAAAGATCGCCAACAACTGCCGCTTAATATTGATATCCAACTAGATTGCCCCGCAGGGCTATAAAGAACCACAAACCGCGAAATTTGGATATGCAACTATTGCCCCACAGGGCTTCAAAGAACCACAAACCACGAAATATGGATATCCAACAAGCTTAAACTATAAATTAGTTCCCAATAGAGGGCAGGACTTGATGAGGTAAATTAAAACCACAAACCACAAAAGATCGCCGATAACCGCCGCTTAATAGGGATATCCATCTAGTTTGCCCCGCAGGGCTACAAAGAACCCCAAAGCGCGAAATTTGGATATCCAACTAGATTGCCCGCAGGCCTATCGATTATAAAGAAAAAACACAAGCCGTGAAATATGGATATCCAACAAATTAAGACCACAAACCGCGAAAGATCAACAACAACTACCGCTCAATATTGATATCCAACTAGAAAGGGCTACAAAGAACCACAAACCGCGAAATTTGGATATCCAACAAGCTTAAACTATAAATTAGCTCCCGATAGAGGGCAGGGCTTGGTGAAAACAACAAACCACGAAAGATCGCCGACAACCGCCGCTTAATAGGAATATCCAACTAGGTTGCCCGAAAGGGCTATACAAAGAACCACAAACCGCGAAATTCGGATAGCCAAGTAAATTGCCCCGCAGGGCTACAAAGAACCACTAACATTAAAACACGATTATCTTGCCTAGTCGGGGCATTTAGACGCTTCCGTAGTATAGGCTTAAATATATGGTCGAATCCAACGAAAAGTGTACACGGCATGTTCAGGGCCATACCTTAAAAGTATTAATCAATTGGCATTCGTTTTTGTATTGTGTTTATTCGCCTTGATCATACGCTTCGCGCCATATATAATAAGACCCCCTTCTGTGAAAATCTTAGACACAGAGACCCCAAAACATGCTTTTTTTACCCATTTTTTCAAAATATTTCTTAAAGTATTTTTAAAAACGTCTAAATCAGTTATGAAACGAAGTCATTGGATTGAATCTAAATTGATTTCCTGAAAGGCGTGTGTTCAAAGATTGCCTGTTCAATTTCTCACATATTTTACATAATTATTTTTTGAGTGTGGTATTTTTTTACATTACCTACGAATACAATTTTTCATAGCACTAGATATATCTTTAAAAAATGGAAATCACTAATAAATGCGCAATTGATACAAGCTTTGATATGTCAAATACTGAAATGCATTGCATTCGGACATCTTTATTATTGTGTTTAGCTGCCAGAAATTCTAAATGGCACAAAGGTAGGTTTGGTAAAAAATATGCATTACCTCCGAATACATGTTAAAAGCTGTGTCATTTCCACAAAGTGAGAGAATAGTAAACAATAGTTAAGCAATAGGTGCAGGGTAATACACTCTTTATTTCTACCAAGTTTCAATAGCCTGCGTTTAAATATTTCTGAGATGTCAACAATAAAAGCAAGTATTCGTAGGTAAATTTCGGTAACCGAATGTTACCTACGAATACAATTTGATATCATGACAGTATTGTGAAACACCGCCATTCACGCCAATGCCCATATTGGTACATAACGAAGGCCTGTATGTTTGCTATCAAATCATGTGTCAATGAAAGTTGCGAATTCACATACATGCCCACCATGCAAAACTGAATTTGGCTTAATTGTTGAAAAATATGTACTGAAATAGACGACGGTCTGCTCATTTGAAAGAAAAATCAGATTCAAAGAAGATTAGAAGGGACAAATACTTGGATTTGTCAACTGTCATGTGTGCTTCATTTTAAATGTTTACCGACCTTCTGGTGTCTGGGTAATTTGTGTCCAAATTGATTTATTCGAAGGTAACTTTTGACGTTTTCGCTAAGGTTACCTACGAATACCATGGAAAAAACGACTGTTCTCATTGTCTCATGATCTACTGACAACATAATGATGGACCCTGGTATAAAGCTAATTGTAGTTGCCCTCAAACGAAAGCCCACAAGACGTAACTGACTCCAAGATGGACTTCACAAGTCTGCAATAACGGTTTTAAGCGAGTTGTGTGCAATTAAGCAAATTAAAGTCACTTTAGTGCCTTTATTTCTTACTTCAATACTCTTTCAACCGCTGTGAACCGACATTATTAATACATGATAGGGTCTAAAGTATCAATAAACGCACATAAAGAAAATGATACATTCAAAGTGCTTTATAAAATGAAGTTTTGATTGGGATATCCACCAAAAGTCTAATTCTTACCTACAAATACTGAAATGTTACTTACGAATACAGCATAATACATGACATGTGTAATGAAGTGTCGCTACCAATGGAAATTAATTGTCAAAAACTTTAAGCGGTACCCCAGGACACTATTATTACCCATATACGGACTCATTCAACAATTATTTATTATGTAAAATTGCTGATTAATTACTTGTATATCAAAATGAAGTGGTCAAAATCTTGCTAAAAGCATCAAAAAAATATTGATCTAAGGTAATAGCATTTATTCATTTGGACGTACCATCTGAAAGAGATCTAAAAACTCCCATTTTATTAATTCATTACCATAATAGCAAACTTTAAACCTCTAAACTCAATATAGATATTGTCAAATCGCTCATTTTACCTACGAATACCCGGGTTTCTTCACCTTTTCATTGTATAAAGCTTTAGGTGTATGCGTATAATTCCTAATATTCTTGAAAACATATATCCTACTCGTTCATATACAATGTGTAAATTGATTCATACTCATTTGATAAATAAAATACAGAAACTGACCTAAACTTCATTTTCAAAAATGAACTAGCATAAATTGACTAAGATCATATTGATCGCGTTATAAAAATAAAAACAAATATTTTCTGGTTGAGCTAGCATTTTCCTGACACCCTGTGGTCTACATTACACGAAAAAAGTGTTAATGGGAATATTCCATTTGTTTTAGGTTGATTAGTATTGCGATAGTGAAAGCATCCTAGTGGTATTCGTAGGTAACATTGGGTTTTGATATCACATTTACTATCACACGTCCTGAAATGGCACTTTTGGTTCCTATAAGGCCAATATGTCATCAATCAATGGGCAAAAGGAAAAAATTGTGGAGACATTTTTATTTCGGATTTTTATTTTTGGCCCGTGGACACTTTTGGTTGGATTCGACCATATGCGCATTAACCAGTTCCGACTTGAAGTAGGCCTAAAGCGGACTTACTCTCTGTGTCTCTCTGGCATTGTCTACATTGGGTGTGTGTTGTTCATATTTACATTTTCTTTACATATTTACGTTGCCTTGAATAATTAAAGTGTATTAAAATATATCTTAACATTACAGTCACGCGTGACGAGCAAGTTTTAAAAATAAACGACTGATAAAGTTTTGTTAATTTATCTTTTATTGTCATGAATCAAGAATAGCAATCTCAAACATCTATTTTTCGTTATATTATTCGTTTTATGGAGCACTTCGTAACCTGATGACTTCTAAGCTTGGAGCTGATTGGCTACATTCATAAAAAGAAAAGAAATCTACCAAAAAAACGTTGACAACGTAAAGAAATCAGCAAGTTTAAAAAAACCCACCTCGGCTCACTTTTTGAAACTTGGTCCCACTTTGAACATCAACACGAAATCAGTGTTTTTATTTATTTCAACAGAATACATCGTTTCCAACAAGATTACAAGCCTACTTGTTATTCGTTTAATTCAATCATTAATCATGATTATTATTAAAAAAAAAACACAATAGGATATTGGTTTACCATGCAAGAACAAGATAATAACCTTTTAGGTCGTTTCAGAAAGCTTACAAATTAATATCGCATTTGCACATTAAAGATACATAACACTTCTGGAAATGTTTTAAATTTATATAAATATGATAAAGTTGAAATCAGTACCTTTTACAAATGGGACCAAGTTTCAAAAAGTGAGCCGAGGTGGGTTTTTTAAACTTGCTGATTTCTTTACGTTGTCAACGTTTTTTGGTAGATTGAAATATACATGAGTAAATGATCGAGTACTAAGTAAATACTTAATCACCATCCTCCTCAATTTACTAGAATACATTTTCGCCTATAGAGGAAAACGGAAGAGTCGTGATTGGTAATTTTGACCTATAATATAAGGCCATACTTGATGTGATCAAGCAAAATCAGTCGGAACTCGAAAATATTGCTTTTGAGATATAGCTAAACAAAGGAATTATTTCCTTTTGTTTCCTCCTGTTTTGGAAACTCTTTAATTACCCATATCTTTGGAACTGGTTGTTCAATTTGAATTGGGTTTTTGAAAATGTTATTTACTCTCATAAAAAACTGAAAATTTTTTATTTCCGAGTTCCGACTGATTTTGCTTGATCCCATCACATAATGAGATTTCTGGAAATGGGCAATAAAAGAACATTAGCTATTAGAAAGCAATATATTTCGGCATAGAAAGAGCAAAGTGTTTTGTTTTTAACATGCGATACACTGCACCTTAACCACTGCCGTTGCCTGTTCTCCGGACGAGCTTCATAAATGTTTATTATATTACATAAAATTGTGGGATAGGCTTTTACGACGGGAATTCATAACAATTAGTAGGTTTTTAGCGTGTTCGCCGTCGGACAAGTTTAGAACTGTCAAGCTTTCGTCAGGAGTAGCTCTGACTTCTTCAGGACAAAGTACCTAAGAATGAGACATGTAGACCGCCCCTTGTCTACTGATGACTCTGAAAAGAGCCGTTTGCTGAAGACTGCCCCTTGTCAGCAGAAACTAGCAGATCTCGCCTATCTGCTGATTTTGTAAGTTTTGGTGGCTCTAAAAGAGCCGTTCAATGAAACTGCCCTTGTCTACAGAGAACTAGCAGATCTCAAAATCTGCTAATATAAAGGTTTTGGTGGCTCTGAAAAGAGCCGTTTGCTGAAAACTGCCCCTTGTCTACAGAAACAAGCAGATCTCGCCTATCTGCTGAATTTGTAAGTTTTGGTGGCTCTGAAAAGAGCAGTCTTCAGCAAACGGCTCTTTTCAGAGCCACCAAACTTTCAGCAGCAGATAGGCGAGATCTGCTTTTTCTGTAGACAAGGGGCAGTCTTCAGCAAACGGCTCTTTTCAAACCACTTTTATATTAGCAGATAGGCGAGATCTGCTAGTTCTCTGTAGACAAGGGGCAGTCTTCATTGAACGGCTCTTTTAGAGCCACCAAAACTTACAAAATCAGCAGATAGGCGAGATCTGCTAGTTTCTGTTGACAAGGGGCAGTCTTCAGCAAACGGCTCTTTTCAGAGTCATCAGTAGACAAGGGGCGGTCTACATGTCTCATTCTTAGGTACTTTGTCCTGAAGAAGTCAGAGCTACTCCTGACGAAAGCTTGACAGTTCTAAACTTGTCCGACGGCGAACCCGCTAAAACCTACTAATTGATATTACATAAATGCACTTATTACTTTAATACTGCTCCAAGAAAGTATCCTTACACTTGGAAAAAGTAATCACAACTTCAAAACTGAACTATATTGGGGTAACTTTGTTTTTTTAATAGATGCACTATCTAATCCGGCACATGTTGACACCCCATTGAATCCTATGTGACTTCCAAGAAGCAAAGTTACAAGCATTTGATTAGATGAAAGTCCAGTTTTAAAAGTGACGCACTGGCCTATTCAAAATTCCACGGACTAGACATCTGGTTTGAGAGTGGTATATGGCTAATTTGTGTGTGCCTTTAATTTAAAACAAACCCACCCAGTAAATTATTTTGCCCACCCTGTAAATTCAACTTGCCCATTGCCCAAAAGTGCCCATCCAGTAAATTATTTTGCCAACAAAAAATTGTGGCACCATATAATAATTACCATCTAATTTCACTGCTCTTTCATACATAGGAGTAATGGTGAGTGATAATTAATATATGATTTCTAAATATCCAAAGTGAAATATAATATGGTATACATTTTTCTTAAAAGTTGCTAAACTTGCCAGTCTCTTTGTTGCGCTTGTTGAAATCTTTTTGCGCCTTGTATAGGCCAATTTGTCACTTTTAAAATTGGACCTTCGTCTATTCAATTGCTTGTAACTTTACTTCTTGAGGTCATATTGGATTCAATGTGGTGTCATAGTGTGCCGGATTAGATAGTGCATCTATTAAAAAAACAAAGTTACCCCAATATGGTTCAGTTTTCAAATTGTGATTATTTTTCCAAGTGTAAGGATACTTTCTTGGCGCAGTATATATAGCTCAGTGGTGACAGTGTTGTGCTAGGCTCCCAAAGGTTCCTGCTCAGGTTTTGGTCAGATTTGAGGTAAAGGATAATTTACGATTATAGTATGAATAATAGAGTGAATGAAATGAAATGCATTTTCCTTATAGAATAACAAGCATAGCAGCAGCATCGAGGGTCGAAAATGCAACATAATTTCCATAAAGAATGGGAAACATTTGCCATTCAAATTTGAGGTGTTCAAAACGTAATATAGAACACTTTCTTGATGTGTTCACAGCTGAGACGAATATAACTCAGATTCACAGTGCGTTATTGAAGTGTTCTTATTGATGTTCATGCGTTCTAAAAATAGCCACCGAGTCAACGTTTTCTGGATGTGTTCTTTTGATTTTCTGACACATCATTCGAACACATCGAGAACACACCAAGAACGTGTTCTCCTGCATGTGATATCGCATCATCATGTTTTGCAGTGCACCAGCACTCAATATCTTAAATTGCTGATTTCCCAGGACCGGTTTATTACCAACGTAATGTGCTAGATGTAAATTAAATTGCGTGTTCTGCAAATTTATTTTCAGGTACGATTAAAAAAAAACATGTAGCTTGTATTCCCTGATGTGTGGTAGCGTCGAATTAAAGACGTTATGACGAGCGATCTCTTATGGTCCCATTCCAGTGATTACCTCTGCGTCGGGTTACCCGAGTGTTTTATAAGCATTCAGAAAAACCTCATTTTCCCAAATTATTTCCGAAATATCACGAAAATTTACTTTGTTGATAAGTTTACCGCAAACACTAGTTCAACCGTCGAGATACATAATGAGACATAATGCTCCCGGGATAATGCTACGTACACTGGGGAATGGGGGGGTCTCAACATTAATTTTGGTGGAGTTATGCGGCGCGGAGCGCTGAACCTTTAAGAACTGAGTCAATCGAACTGATTTCTCGACAAAAATAGGGGCTTCTGAATTCTGAAACGAACAAACAAAATCTGAAATTTCGGGTTGTTTTATGTTTTCAGTAACGGTCAGTCTCTTTAATTATCTGTCCAGCCTGAGCATCTCAATAATTCGGTCGTTTCAAGTTATAAGGTGCAGGATTGTCTTTGGTTTTGGTTTCCTATTATCCTGCCTAAGCTCTTGACTGACGTCATTACCGATATCGTTGTCTATACCCTTTGTTACAAACTTGTAGAAAGCTTTTGCGGTTTTCATTCCAGTTTGTTATATAATCGTGTGACTGCAGAATGAATACCAGGTTTGAAGTTACCTTGATCAAAGTATACAAAAGAAGTTTTTATATTTCGCAGTGCATTATTCGCGAGCAGAGAAGTGGAAGAACTACATTTGAAACATATCAATTTATAAGCGCTCTTTTCAAAAGTCATAGTTCATTGAATTTACAACCGTATGACAAAACAGGCGAAAATAGTAAATTTTTGCACAAGATTTGCAATTTAAAGAGAATTGACCATTACTCATTCTAGTGACGCTAGTATATTGACAATATAAGTGTGCTTGTTCATTTAATGACATAGAATTTGAAAAAATATTGTAGGGAACACGTGAGGTTTTGACTTTTAAACCCTACAGTTTGGTCAAAAAATGTGCTTGGATAGGTATATAGTTTTCAACAGATTTTCCACATTCACCTTGCTATAACATTGAATTGCGTTATCTGTTGACCTAGTGACGAAAAGTGTTTTAGGGGGAAGTGTTAGCTTTCGTTTGATATTTAAAAAAATTCTGATTGGATGAAGGGAACACTTGAGTTTTCGACAAAAACCAATCAAAGAGGCCCATTTTTCAGCTGGAAGCTCCACGGTTCTTACATTAATATGCACTCAACCGTGTAGTGTAATCAAAGACTGTGGAGGAGACATTCACTGCTTGTTGTTCTCTGCTTGGAAGATCTTGGGCTTAGGTGTATCGAGGTGGAAACTGTGCGCATGATGGTGTATAAGAGAATCGTTTTTCTATAGAAACTTTTCCATATGGCGTAGTTTAGTTGGCGAAATAATCCTAAGATTATTTCTCTGTGCAACAATATAATAGACATCGAAATATTTCTAAATTTTTAGAAGGACCAATGGAATAATCCCCTGATTTTTGGTTTCTGAACAAAAGAAAAAGTAAAACTCATAACTTGAAACGAGATAATGTATCACGTATTGATTACGGTTTCTGTATTTGGTTGCCTCTTAACCAACCGATCAGCAAAAGACAAAATTCACTTCCAACAAACAGAATACGCCTAGGCTAATCTCCACAAAAGAGGGTTTCACATTGTAGTCAATGGAAGAGCTATACTCAATGGCACAAGCCTACCAAACATTGGAAGTTACTGTGGCAATCAGAAAACAGAAACTGAAAGCATTTTTATATGATATACAAATATTTTGTGCACGAAATACGATGAACTGCAATGATTGATGGACATAATTTAGAATTCTGAGAATTAGCTTAAACCAAATTGAAATTATGTGGGTTGTAATGGATTTGGTTAAGTTATTTGGACCGAATTCGTTTACTCTCTGTGCAGATCAAACAACTCGATTTGCTATTTTGATTTTGTGTGGGATATGATTGAATTGATTAGTTATTTAGACTGAATTAGTTTTCCTTACTTTTTGATGAGCGATAAATAAACAACTTGATTTACTATTTTGAAATTGTATCATGTGATTGAATTGATTAAGTTATTTAGACTGAATTAGTTTTCCCTAGTTATCTTTATGAATAAATCAGTAACTTGTTACTGTTTTGAGAATTACAGCTACTACACGACATAATCAACTTTCATTTGCGAATTTACGTAAATTTAGTAATGTTTATTAGTAGAACAATAATTGAAAAACGTCAATGATTTTCATAAATGTACGTTACTATTATTATGCCAATAATTCTGCTGTCAGAATTCTAAATGTCTTTCATACTTCGTGCGCGTGCATACAATCAAGCATTGGAAGTTTGAAATAGAAAACAGAAACTGAACTGAAAGCATTTTTATATAGTATACAAATAGTTAACTTATTTTACAACTGCGGACATATTTAAAATTCTGAGAATTAGCATAATTAGTAACGCAAATTGAAATTATATGGGACGTAATGGATTTGGTTAAGTTATTTGGACCGAATTTGTTTCCTTTGTGTTACTCACTATGACTAATAAATAAGCAACACGATTTGCTATTTGAAATTGTGTTGGATGTGATTGAATTGGTTATATTCTGAAATTGTGTTGGATGTTATTGAATTGGTTATTTATTTGGACAGAATTACTTTTCCTTACTTCACTTTTGAAGACCGATAAATAAACAACTTGATTTACTATTCTGAAATTGTGTTGGATGTTATTGAATTGGTTATTTATGTGGACAGAATTACTTTTCCTTACTTCACTTTTGAAGACCGATAAATAAACAACTTGATTTACTATTCTAAAATTGTGTTGGATGTTATTGAAATGGGTAAGTTATTCAGACTAAATTAGTTTCCTTATTTCACTTTTGATGACCAATAAATAAGCAACTTGATTTGCTATTTTGAGAATTACAGCTTCAACACATCATAATCAACTTTCACTTGCGGATTTACGTAAATTTAGTAATGTTTATTACTGAGACTAATGATTGAAAGACGTCGATTGCCATAAATGTGCGTTACGTACTATGACAATAATTCTAAATAATATCTATCATATCGTATACGCGTGCCCCCACGCGTGCACAAAATTTATGGCAACTTTTAACAACCATAATGACTTTATATAACACTACAAAATAATACAGAAACGACTTAAAAGGTTTATTATATGGTTGATTTATTGGTTTTTATTATGTTCAATCTTTAAAAGCTTTAAAACGGAAGAAAAGTCTCATTCTGATAAATTTCATGATTTTTATTAATATAATGAATATGAATTTATGACTTTCACTCAAATTTGTCTCCAATCGGTTGGAAATTGCCTTCATATTAATTCCATGTGGCAGGTTTGGATATTAATGTCTACTTAATGATGTTCATGATGTATGAAGTTCAATATCGAGTGTCTCCCATGTTGAACCCTGACTTTAACACTTGAACAAGTAACTGTCATAAAAGTCGCTATAAACCAATATATTAATATAATTGCTTTTCAGAATAATGTGAAATATATGTCGTTATGAACTCGGCAGAGTGACGAATAATTTTTAGCAATTATTGTATGCTTATGATTATGTTTCAGGTAATCTTTTATTTCCACCAAGAATTAACGGTAAATCTTATTGAAATCAAATAAGGCTGCCGAAGGGTGCAATTTTCTTTTTTACAATTTTAGATGGGAAACTTTTATGAAGAGTTGGGTGGGGAAATTTTGAAGACAACAATTTCGTCTCACTGGTATTTTTCAAAAACTCCCATCATGCCCATTCCCGCCCCTGGAAATCAACTGGTGCTGCGCCCCTTAACTATCTTAACACATTTGGATGTCTCAAATATTGCAAAACAACACACTGTTTGTTTGAGTTTACAAAACATGATTTAACAATGACCTTGCACATAAACATAAATGCAACCAAATTACATTCTCTAAATTACAATAATGACTATGGTTATCCGGCTGTCTTCTTCCGGCTGACTATCCGGCTGATTATCCGGCTGTCTTCTTCTTGATGTTGATTACAAATAATGTCCAGTTCCAACTTTTTAATTCCACGGCAATGTGAATCCTTTGCCAATGATGACACTCACATTTATTACTCTCACCGCAATTCACTCGTTGCTCTTCAAGAACCGCTCTCCGTTCTGTTCTGTTGAGACTTTAGAAGCTTACGGTATTGAATTAGTTATCAGCTTATCGACGAACACAAAAATAAATCCCTCTTTTCGAGATAACTCCACAATGTGTGAATTTTGTTCATTTTGAACAATTCCAAGTAAAAACGAAGTTGATTTACTGACGTTTTTAGTGACGTTTCACCTATACACTAGTGGCTTTATCAGACTGGCAACTCATCACATCTGACTGCTTGCTTTTATAGGCAACAGGATGCACCGTGGAGGGCGTGATGAGTTGGTCAAAGATGAGTGAGTAGGCCCCCTCGTCCTTGTTTAGAGTGTCATCCTTTTCGGCGGATCCAGATGGCTTCTTTCAGCCACCTGGTGGTCTTGTCGGCTTCACGATCAATAACTTGTGAGTCCTCCCAATTGATGGAGTGATTTGTAGAGGCCACATGATCAGTGATGGCGGATTTGTGAATGTCCGTGACAGATGATTGGCGTTTTGCTCGAGTAAATGGTTTTGACTCAAATTTCTCCACCTCTTTCTGGTGCTCTTTGAGTCGGATACCAAAGGGCGACCAGTTTCACCAATGTAGGAACTGGGACAGTCACCGCAGGGGATTTCATAAATGGCTTCCGCTTTCTGTTGAGGGAGAAGTTTATCCTTCGGATGGACGAGCATATTGCGGATAGTACGATGTGGCTTCATGGCTGTGGAAATCCGTGTTTTTTAAACACCCTGGACACTCGCTCGGATACGCCCTCTATATAGGGAACCACAACCATGCCTTTGGGGTTTTCACTGTCAACTTTTCGTTTTGAGGACGAGGGGGCCTACTCACTCAACAACACTATCTTTAACCAACTCATCACACCCTCCACGGTGCATCCTGTTGCCTATAAAAGCAAGCAGTCAGATGTGATGAGTTGCCAGTCTGATGAAGCCACTAGTGTAGTGGTGAAACGTCACTAAAAACGTGAGTAAATCAACTTCGTTTTCACTTGGAATTGTTCAAAATGAAAAAAAATTAACAGTTGATATCAACATTCCTAATGAACTTGTTCAAAAACTCCACAATGTGTCCTTTACTATAACTCTGAATTGACTGACTCT
This sequence comes from Amphiura filiformis, assembly GCF_039555335.1. Classification (NCBI taxonomy): domain Eukaryota; kingdom Metazoa; phylum Echinodermata; class Ophiuroidea; order Amphilepidida; family Amphiuridae; genus Amphiura; species Amphiura filiformis. Next base: position 5,028,422 of record NC_092634.1, on the reverse strand, counting down.
AAATATGTTCAACTTTGTGAACATTTTACTGCACTACATTTATCAGAGATCACATGCAGCTAGCTTCATAATTACTAAAATCTGCCAGTCTTGATTTTTTCCTTTTGTACCAAACTTTTACATACATGATGCAATACAATGAATATTCTGGAAACATCTGGGACGATTTCTAAACATGAATACTCTAGAAAATTATGGAGATTGCCAAAATCTATAAATAGACACGATGTAATTTTATATTCTGATCAATGGGGATTTCCCTCTTTGATCTTAACAGTAAACACATATCAAACTAAATAACTCACATAGTCAACATGGCACGTCTAGTCGAAGTCTAGACATATGAAGGTAATGGATTTCATAATGGTTAGTGATTTTATTCCAAATTATTCATAGGCAGAACCATTGTATTCATTTCAATGCGGATCAAGCATTAAAGGAGGATTTCGTGATCCTAGCATCCTCTTTTTATGACATTTTTCAGTAGATATCCACGAAAAAAGCTTATTTCCAAAATTTCAGTTGATTCCGATTTTGCGTTTGTGAGTTATGCATGATTATGTGTATTAAACTGCTCCATAGACAATGTGTTGTAATTTCGTTCTGTTGCACACGGAACGAAATTCAAATTTGGCGATATTTTTGCTAAACGAATTAATCTGCAAGAAATATTTGGTACATGAACATTATGTAGCCAGAGGTATCCAGTGGTGTAAAAATCTCAACTTTTTTTGGGAAAAGTGGGGGGATGAGGCTGTGGATCCCGAAATGCCCCTTTAAAGGATATTGAAAGTTCGAACATTGTACGCTAGTGGCTCCGTGATAAACATGATATTATGGGGATTTCAATGTCATCATTGTATATCACCATTATGAAAACCTTTTTAGCATCAATAGAATGATCTGATTTAGAAAGTAAAACTTTCTAATGTGTGTGTTGTATCATTTGTGCCTTCAAAAAGATACTTGTCGCTGTGAGCCAGTCATTTTGTTCAGTATTACATTATACACCAATCCGAGAAGCGTTTACTGTATTTGGCCCTCTATTGACGGCAACACAGATGTACCAGAGCGGAGATTTAATTCGTAATTCAATACTCATGATTGTGTATTGAATATCACTGTTGTGTACAATTCCCGGGTACAATTCTGTATAGCACACAATAAATAATGGATAGAACCCCCGACCTCGGGACACCGCAGTTTTACATCGGGGACACCGCAGTAATGGCGAAGTCGGATAGGTGTATATCGTTATGAATTCAGCAGAGTAACGAATCGAGATTACTACACGTTCACTTTTATAATAATGATTGATTCCGTTGCGCTGGAATGCCAAAGGTGCCATGTCAGGTTTTGGACAGATGTGATTTTTGGCTTCTGTTAGGGAAAAGCCAAGATGAAGGATAATTTACGATTATATTATGAATAACAGCGTGATGTCCACAAAAGCTTGACTTTTTTTTTAATTTACAGTATATCCGTGGAATAAATTTATTTTGAAATTAAAAAGACATGGAACAGTTGAACTTATTTTGCTGATATTTCTCAAATATTCTTATTCTATCGGTCGGACATCCGGGCTATCTCTACTCTCGGGCCCAAACTGCATGTGGCTCACGGTTTGTTATGAACAACAGAAACCGACTGTGAAGGAGGCTACATAGCGATGTTGTTGGAGTGATATTCAATTTCGGAAAAAAAACGACACTCGACCATGGAATTTAATTTTAAGTTTGTCAGTATATAAACGGTAAATCAAGTAAGTTTCTTCCACTCTGAAGACTTAGAAACTGTTGTGTGATTCCACTGACTATTTGCGGTCGAAATTTACATAACACCAATGACAGAAATCATCAACAAAAATTGAATCAGGGACTTGTTTTCACTCGAACATCATCAACCGGAAGTGACGTGACACGGACCGACAGAATAATCCAAAGTTAATTTGCACATAATTGCATAACAATGATGAAAAAGTCAACATTCACAAAAGAGTATCTGTATCTAGCTGTATCCGTCTTGTCACGGATAATCACCATCACTGGTTGTCGCATACTAACATCTTCCACTAGCACTTAATTTAGCTCCTTTAATACAGTCACGATGTTGAACACTCGTTTTCCGGGACTGATTTATAACGAACTTGATGTTCATAGATGTAAATTAAATTGCGCATTCTACAGATTTATTTTCAGTTACGATGCAAAAAACACGTAGCGTGTATTCCTCGGTGTAGAGCATGAAAATAAAGACGTTAAGAGCTCTCTCCTCTCGCGGTGCTTACCCCTGTGTTGGATTGCTTGTCTGTTTACACAATCAGCATTAACGTCACATTTTCCCAATTTATTATCAAAAGCCTACGAAATATTGAGTTTGTTGATAAGTTACCACAAATATTAATTCAACCATGTTAATCCAATACACACGTCTGAAAAGGCACCCCTAGCAATGGCAATCAAATAATTGAACTATTTATGGTAAAATCTGCCAAGTAATCGCCAACCAAATTCGTGTATGTCGTATGTCAGTTTCTCTATTGCAATATAATGTCTGGGAGCACAGAGCAATTATTGACAATAGAGTAGTCATGGGAAATCCACTTAAGTGACTGCTTATAGCTTCGAATTTCAACCAGCCTAATCACGAAACTCCAGTGGCCGAGTGGTTATAAGGCACATGTCTCGTAAATCCGATATTTTTCAGGGATCAAATAGGGAGGCCAAAGACTAACGAGTAGAGTGACTTACAACAGTACTAACAATTTCAAATGGGACGAAAATTTGGCTTTGCCCACTTACACTTAAAATCATATACGCTACTGTCTGGGTTCGATTCCCAGGCAGGATCACTTTTTCTACTTGTCTCCTTTATTATTTGCGACGGCGAGCCTGGTGAAAATTATGTTTGTTGAAATCCACTTAATTTACAGCGGTAAATCTGTATTACTGCGGTATTACTGCGATCTTAATTTACAACGGTAAATCTGCAATACTGTACGAGCCGTTTAAGTGCCGGTACAGACCTTTTTAGTGGCCGTAGAAGTAGAATATTCGATACAACATGTCTGCGTTATTTAATCTATCGTTCCCATTCTATTCGCAGTAATGTTTTTCTTCTAACGAATGTTTAATGATGTAACAGACATTCGACAACAACATGTAATTGATTTCCGTGAAGAAACATTCGTTAGAAGATGAAAATTAATTGAAATAGATTGAATAACAAATACTTGTTGGACGAATATTGGGAGTCTGTATACCCCCCTGGCAATCAAATGGTCGATTCGATTACCAGAAATGCAAACTCGAGCTGTCAGGTGTGGCACAGATAATGGTGTTCAAATCCAGGTTTAAGTCCAAATGAATAATTACCAGGGACGCACCTTATCGATCGGCAAAGACTACAAGGAAAGTGAGGAATGACCTCCTCGTAAGATGCTTTCCATTAATTGCTTTAAATATTAAATGTAAGATGCTTTTGTGTACAAGACGTTCCTTCCAAGAACCCAGCCAATTGAAATGCATTACTTGCCGACTATGATGAATCATCGAGAGTAAATTAGACGAATTTAAAAGCAAAACATGAGACCAGGTCTTACATTTTGTATTATCTAATACATCTTCGGTCTTGTTTTCATCGAAGCAATTATTGGTCCGTGTTGTGTTTTTGCTGACTTGACGCCAATTTCCTGTTACGTCCGGTAATACGAGCCTCTGTATTTATGTTGTTTTACTCTTAGCTATTGTACGAGTAGAAGGCTGTCCTGCAGAAAATGGCTTTCAGGCTCTTTAAGTCTAGTCTGGGTTACGCAATGAAAGCTTGATGTAATTCGCTATTTATAGAACAGAATATAGATATTTATTAAGAAGTAAAGAAAACGCTGTTTCTTTCTTTCTTTCTGTCTGTCTGTCTTTCTTTCTTTCTTTCTTTCTTTCTTTCTTTCTTTCTTACTTTCGTTCGTTCCTTCTTTTTATCTTTCTTTCTTGCTTTCTGTCTTTCTCTCTTTCTTTCTTTCTTTCTGTATATCTCTCTTTCTTTCTTTCTTTCTTTCTTTCTTTCTTTCTTTCTTTCTTTCTTTCTTTCTTTCTTTCTTTCTTTCTTTCTTTCTTTTGATTTTTACCAAAGACTCTCTTATCTCTTATTAAAGTGCAACATGTAAGAAAATAAAAAGATTTGGGGAATTGTGATGCCTCATTTGAAATTTAATAAAAAGTAATCCAATGCAGATATAGTGTCGGGAAATTTCTCCTTTGCTTCACAATTAACCTTGGAATTCCATATCAGAAAATAATTAAAGTGAGATATATTTACTTTATGTTTTTCGCGAGGGAGTGTTCAGAAATACTTTGGTGGGGGTTGGGCACTTGGAAATATTTGGAGTCAAACATGAAACTTATTTTACCCCTCCCACTTTGGACATTCTCCATTTGTACAGTAACGAACTCAATCATTATAACAGATCCTGTTTGGTTTCCATATGTCTGTAGACAAAACTTTGGTTTCAATTTATATCAAAGGTAGTGAGCACTTTATATTACATTACATTAGTAGACTATGTTAATAGCATCGATAAAATAAATCTATCCAGTACTGTTTCTATTCATTATCTTGTGAGAAACACGACGGATTTCATATTCTGCTCTGTTTTTCGCTCTGTTTATAAAATATATTTGCTCTATTTTTTAAGTTAGCCACAGATGTCATATTCTGCTCTGTGTTTCGCTCTGTTTTTGAAATATAGCCACAGATTTCATATGCTGCTGTTTTTCGCTCTATTTTTGCAATATAGCCACGGATTCAACCAGCCAGCAATCAAAGCATCTCTTTTATAACGTTTAGCGCATGCACAAGCAGCATCCCAGCCAACAATTTTACGTTGTTACAACGTCGTATAAAAAGTCATCTACGTTATAAATACGTCATTTTGTGAATTTGTTTTGTTACAACGTTATTCAATGAATAATATTCATTTTAGAAAACCATTTTTGGGATATGAGTTTTATAAAATAATAAACAGGTGTCAAATACTAAAGCAATTATACCTAATGATACTGCCTTCCCAAGAAAACGCAGCATTTGCTTTGTTACATTTACATTTCCTTTGACAAAAGTAAAAAGACAGTATACTGCTTTAGAGACTTGACAATGATCGATCAAAGTTCTTTTTAATGGGTATGTCAACTTCAATGCGACAGTATTTTCACAACAGTGTTTTCTAATTGCCTACATTAGAAGATGGCACTTGAATGGGTGGCCACAGCTGGTCCAATATGGTTTCCTATGCAACTAGGGTCCATGGCTGGACTTACGTGTTGCCTTGTGCTGGTGCTCACTGTATCTTAAAGTGGTTTGAAGTGGCCCTACTCATATCGTCCACTGTCAAGTGTCAGTTTATCTGGACCGAGCAAAAACCTTTTTGTCTGGTCCATTACGCACCATATTGCCCAGTACTGTGCTACATCAGCCAAGCTCCCTGTGCTATACTCATTATTTTGTTTAATAATTGACAGGTGCTCCACACATACGTATCTATGGGCACTTGTTGGGTGGGAATAGCTCAATCGAGCGATATTGACTTAACAACAGATCAGAAGTCATTGGATTTCACGCATTCACTGGCAATGATTAAAACTCAGATTTTTTGCAAGGGAAAACGTCAGTGCTGGAAACTTCTGGAGTCAAAGCCAAAGTTTGTGGACACATTCTACAACATTGGAGTATTAGATTTTCCGTCAGAAAGTTTATGCAAAGAGCTAGAGGAGTACGTTTCACTTCTATACGGAGTGAAGGGCAAAGATGTCAACAAAGCAAGATACGATATCTTTGATCAAAAGTTTTCAAAAGATAAAAATATTGCAGATACTCGCATATCCTTACTACCACCATGTAAGAAGGCGCAGACGCTTCATATCTTATTTATTTATTTATTTATTCTTTCTTTATTGAGGGTTATACTGCTTCAGTGACAAGCACTGCTTTTCAAGCAGGCCCTCATATCCCTGATGTTATATAGCAACAAAATATATTACGATACACAATATTTACAAAGTATCATACAGTATTTACAATGTATTTACAATATATTACAAATAAGTATAATGGTATCATCAACTACAGATAATTATAAATACCATGATTCAAAATACAGAAATACAACAATTATATTTATATACAAAAATCAAGCAAGTAAATGAATAAAATATAGATAAAGACAGGCCTAAATTTCTTTAATTTTTGATTGAAATTGGCCTAAAGTCATATTTTCCATCTGAGCTCTTACTGTCGGAGGCAAAGAATTCCATGCATAGGCTGCCCTGACATGAAAAGTACGTTGACCTGAATTTGATTTAAATTTTGGTACAATTAATGTATTAGAAGTATGATTTCTAGTTATATGATTATGGTTATCATGAACAAAATCAAGTTGAGAAGATAAGTATGATGGATATTCATTCTTTAAACATTTGAAAACAGTCATTAATAGAGTATTATGCCATCTTTGATCAAGTTTAACCCACTGCAATGTATTCATTAAATCATTAGTTGGTGTCCTTATATCTGCTGAGAGAATTATTCTAGCTAAATTATTATGAAGTACCTGAAGCCTATTATGGTACTCTACACTAAAATTTGACCAGACCATGCTTCCATAATCAAAGTGGGGAATAACAAGAGCATTTGATAACATTACAGTGGTTTTGTATGGAAGGAAATATTTTATACGTTTTATTATGCCAGTTCTTTTGGAAATAGTTTTACTAACATTATCGACATGAGCTGACCAAGACAGCTTGAGCTGACCAAGACATTGCAAGAGATTGGAGAGCAGCAGATGTCACTGTATAAAAAAAAAGTGTTCAAAAGTCAACTATTACCTTTTCCAATCATACTTTCCTTCAATTTTGTCGGCCATTTTTAAAAAAGCACCATCGCCTATGACATCTTTTAAAATACCTTTGTATTAATAATCTGACCTGGTAATGCTTTGCCGCTATCAATAACAACATACTACAATATTAAACCATCGTTTTACTAGAGGTGTACCAATCTCCTACCATAATATTTCCCGCTGAACTAAAACACTCATAAGCGCCTATATGACTTATGTACATCCTTTGTGCCCTATGTGTTGCAAATAGCCAAAATTTTCCAATTTCCGAGGGTGCACTAACATTATGACCTCATACCTCATAATACCTCATATCGCCATAATGTAGAGTATGTTGGTACAAAATTTGGGTATCACTTAATAGAGGAGATCATAACTATCCTTTGATATCACTTAGATTAGTATATTGGGCTGGTATACAAATATTACATGCCTATCCTGTACGAGCTGTTGAAGTGCCGCTATAGACTTTTTAGCCTGGCCGTAGAAGTAGAATATTCGATACAACATGTCTACGTTATTTAATCTATCGTTCCCATTCTATTCGCAGTAATGTTTTTCTTCTAACGAATGTTTAATGATGTAACAGACATTCGACAACAACATGTAATTGATTTCCGTGAAGAAACTTTCGTTAGAAGAGGAACATTAATTGAAATAGATTGAATAACGAAGACTTGTTAAACGAATACTACGTCGATTCGATTTCCGGTAATGTTTTGGCAAACTCAAGCTGTCAGGTGTGGCACAGATAACGGTGTTTACGTCCAGGTTTAAGTCCAAAAGAATAATTACCCGGACAGTACATCACAGAAAGACACCTAGTCGATCAGTAAAGACTACAAGGAACCTGAGGAATGACCTCCTTGTAAGATGCTTTCCGTTAATTGCTTTAAATATGAAATGCAAGATTTGCTTGTGTGTACAAGACGTTCCTTCCAAGAAGCCAGCCAATTCAAATGCATTACTTACCGACTATGATGAATCATCGAGAGTAAATTAGACGATTTTAAAGGCAAAACATGAGACCAGGTCTCACATTTTGTATTATCTAATACATCTTCGGTCTTGTTTTCATCGAAGCAATTATTGGTCCGTGTTGTGTTTTTGCTAACTTGACGCCAATTCCCTGGTACGTCATGTAATACGAGCTTCTGTATTTATGTTTTTTTACTCTTAGCTATTGGACGAGTAGAAGGTTGTCCTGCATCAAATGGCTAAGTCTAGTCTGGGTTATGCAATGAAAGTTTGATGTAATTCGCTATAGAACAGAATATAGACATTCATTCATAAAGAAGCAAAGAAAACGCGATTTCTTTAAATCTTTCTTTTTTCTTTCTTTCTTTCTTTCTTTCTTTCTTTCTTTCTTTCTTTCTTTCTTTCTTTCTTTCTTTCTTTCTTTCTTTCTTTCTTTCTTTCTTTCTTTCATTCTATCATTCTTTCTTTCTTTCTTTCTTTTGGTTTTTACCAAAGAATCTCTTATTAAAGTGCAACATGTAAGAAAATAAAAAGATTTGGGGAATTGTGATGCCTCATTTGAAATTTAATAAAAAGTAATCCAATGCAGAAATAGCGTCGGTAAATTTCTCCTTTGTTTCACAAATAACCTTGGAATGCCATATCAGAAAATAATGAAAGTGAGATATATTTACTTTATGTTTTTCGCGAGGGAGTGTTCAGAAATACTTTGGTGGGGGCTGGGCACTTGGAAATATTGGGCTATTCCAGAAAATAGATGCACACCCCCTATAGAGGAGTTCGGATATCCGGACTTTTTGTCCAGTCGTGATTAACAACATTTATTTTCATTTTAGACTTTTTTTATAGTCTATATTTTCTTCATTTCAGCTTAGTTTAGCAGTTGTCATGGTTGTGTGCAAATTCCTATTACTATCAGATACGTTGTAATAAAACATGATTTTAAACATTTGTATATTACTTTTCTCTGAGGGCTTGCAGCAAAATTGATATTTTATTTTCCTTGGTATGTGTTTGTGGCTAGTAGTCAGGTAATGATGATGATATGATGATGATGACGACGACGACGACGACGACGATGATGATGATAATGATGACGATGACGATGATGATGATGATGATGATGATGATGATGATGATGATGATGATGATGATGAACAAATCAAATCAAATCAAAGATGATAATGATGACGATGACGACGACGATGATGATGATGATGATGATGATGATGATGATGATGATTAATACACAAATGAAAAAGAGGAACAAAAATGCCTATCATGTAATTCTATTTTTAACATGGAAAAATTTGACCTCTTATCTACTCGCAAACTGAGATTATGCATATCTTATCTCTTCAATAAACATTGTAAAAGTCGATTTGGCCTTGGCACGGGCCCTTGCTGAAAATATGTCACATGTTGTTCTTATTATAAAGACACAGTTTGTTGACCCTATAATGTTTGTGCACTCATAAATTGACCTCTGAGTGTATTGGGTATAAATGCATGATCTTCTAAACAACAGGTTAACTTTCTTGTTGAATGGAGGCCTCGAGGTCACTGAATTGTGTATTTGGAGATGATGTATTTTTTGGGTCATAGCACACGTGTTAAGCAAAAACATATACATGAGAAGTAACCAGGTTACTGGTTACATCTTCTCTGCTGTGACTGATACCATAGAAACGTGCTCTTTGTTTAAACATTGCAAGTAACATGAGTGGCAAACATTAATGTTTCATATTGCTTGCACCCCCCCCCCCAAGCAATGTTGGAGCCAATACTAGACCAAATGTCCGTTCCTGTCTCAGTATCAAAACAACATTGACTGGTGGGTGCGGGAGGGGGGGGGGTGTGTGAGAATTTCATACTAAATTAAATCCCTCATCACTGCCATCATCGTCACCATCACGACTCTAATAATCATCTGACATCAGTTGTATTATCCATCATCATCATCATCATCATCATCATCATCATCATCATCATCGTTATCGTCATCATTATCATCATCATCGTCGCCGTCGTCGTCGTCGTCATCATCATCATATCATCATCATTACCTGACTACTAGCCACAAACCCATACCAAGGAAAATAAAATATCAATTTTGCTGCAAGCCCTCAGAGAAAAGTAATATACAAATGTTTAAAATCATGTTTTATTACAACGTATCTAATAGTAATAGGAATTTGCACACAACCATGACAACTGCTAAATTAAGCTGAAATGAAGAAAATATAGACTATAAAAAGTCTAAAATGAAAATAAATGTTGTTGATTGTTGGAAATCCAGACCTTTAAAGTGCCCAAAGGTAAAAAAAATCCGGCAAAAAATAGTTTAAAATCAGAAATCCTCAATTTGAGAGCTCATTTCAACATTTCCGTGATTTTTCCTTCATTTGATTGGATTTCCAAGCTTTTTCCAGTAACATTGGTAACTGGAAATCCAGTCGTTTTCAGAAAGCAGACTTTAGACAAAACTTTGGTTTCAATTTATATCAAAGGTAGTGAGCACTTTATATTACATTACATTAGTAGACTGTGTTAATAGCATCGATAAAATAAATCTATCCAGTACTGTTTCTATTCATTATCTTGTGAGAAACACGACGGATTTCATATTCTGCTCTGTTTTTCGCTCTGTTTATAAAATATATTTGCTCTATTTTTTAAGTTAGCCACAGATGTCATATTCTGCTCTGTGTTTCGCTCTGTTTTTGAAAATATAGCCACAGATTTCATATTCTGCTGTTTTTCGCTCTATTTTTGCAATATAGCCACGGATTCAACCAGCCAGCAATCAAAGCATCTCTTTTATAACGTTTAGCGCATGCACAAGCAGCATCCCAGCCAACAATTTTACATTGTTACAACGTCGTATAAAAGTCATCTACGTTATAAATACGTCATTTTGTGAATTTGTTTTGTTACAACGTTATTCAATGAATAATATTCATTTTTAGAAAACCATTTTTGGGATATGAGTTTTATAAAATAATAAACAGGTGTCAAATACTAAAGCAATTATACCTAATGATACTGCCTTCCCAAGAAAACGCAGCATTTGCTTTGTTACATTTACATTTCCTTTGACAAAAGTAAAAAGACAGTATACTGCTTTAGAGACTTGACAATGATCGATCAAAGTTCTTTTAATGGGTATGTCAACTTCAATGCGGTAGTATTTTCACAACCGTGTTTTCTAATTGCCTACATTAGAAGATGGCACTTGAATGGTTGGCCACAGCTGGTCCAATATGGTTTCCTATGCAACTAGGGTCCATGGCTGGACTTACGTGTTGCCTTGTGCTGGTGCTCACTGTATCTTAAAGTGGTTTGAAGTGGCCCTACTCATATCGTCCACTGTCAAGTGTCAGTTTATCTGGACCGAGCAAAAACCTTTTTGTCTGGTCCATTACGCACCATATTGCCCAGTACTGTGCTACATCAGCCAAGTTCCCTGTGATATACTCATTATTTTGTTTAATAATTGACAGGTGCTCCACACATACGTATCTATGGGCACTTGTTGGGTGGGAATAGCTCAATCGAGCAATATTGACTTAACAACAGCTCAGAAGTCATTGGATGTCACGCATTCACTGGCAATGATTAAAACTCAGCTTTTTTGCAAGGGGAAACGTCAGTGCTGGAAACTTCTGGAGTCAAAGCCAAAGTTTGTGGACACATTCTACAACATTGGAGTATTAGATTTTCCGTCAGAAAGTTTATGCAAAGAGCTAGAGGAGTACGTTTCACTTCTATACGGAGTGAAGGGCAAAGATGTCAACAAAGCAAGATACGATATATTTGATCAAAAGTTTTCAAAAGATAAAAAGATTGCAGATACTCGCATATCCTTACTACCACCGTGTAAGCAGGCGCAGGCGCTTCATATCCTTTGCGCAAAATTCATTGCAAGAGATTGGAGAGCAGCAGATGTCACTGTATAAAAAAAAAGTGTTCATAAAGTCAACTATTACCTTTTCCAATCATACTTTCCTTCAATTTTGTCGGCCATTTTTAAAAAAGCACCATCGCCTATGACATCTTTTAAAATACCTTTGTATTAATAATCTGACCTGGTAATGCTTTGCCGCTATCAATAACAACATACTACAATATTAAACCATCGTTTTACTAGAGGTGTACCAATCTCCTACCATAATATTTCCCGCTGAACTAAAACACTTAAGCACCTATATGACTTATGTACATCCTTTGTGCCCTATGTTTTGCAAATAGCCAAAATTTTCCAATTTCCGAGGGTGCACTAACATTATGACCTCATACCTCATAATACCTCATATCGCCATAATGTAGAGTATGTTGGTACTTATTTGGGTATCACTTAATAGAGGAGATCATAACTATCCTTTGATATCACTTAGATTAGTATAAGGGGGCTGGTATACAAATATTACATGCCTATCCTGTACGAGCTGTTGAAGTGCCGCTACAGACTTTTTAGCCTGGCCGTAGAAGTAGAATATTCGATACAACATGTCTGCGTTATTTAATCTATCGTTCACATTCGATTCGCAGTAATGTTTTTCTTCTAACGAATGTTTAATGATGTAACAGACATTCGACAACAACATGTAATTGATTTCCGTGAAGACACATTCGTTAGAAGATGAAAATTAATTGAAATAGATTGAATAACAAATACTTGTTGGACGAATATTGGGAGTCTCAGATACCCCCTGGCAATCAAATGGTCGATTCGATTACCAGAAATGCAAACTCGAGCTGTCAGGTGTGGCACAGATAATGGTGTTCAAATCCAGGTTTAAGTCCAAATGAATAATTACCAGGGACGCACCTTATCGATCGGCAAAGACTACAAGGAAAGTGAGGAATGACCTCCTCGTAAGATGCTTTCCATTAATTGCTTTAAATATTAAATGTAAGATGTTTTTGTGTACAAGACGTTCCTTCCAAGAACCCAGCCAATTGAAATGCATTACTTGCCGACTATGATGAATCATCGAGAGTAAATTAGACGAATTTAAAAGCAAAACATGAGACCAGGTCTTACATTTTGTATTATCTAATACATCTTCGGTCTTGTTTTCATCGAAGCAATTATTGGTCCGTGTTGTGTTTTTGCTGACTTGACGCCAATTTCCTGTTACGTCCGGTAATACGAGCCTCTGTATTTATGTTGTTTTACTCTTAGCTATTGTACGAGTAGAAGGCTGTCCTGCAGAAAATGGCTTTCAGGCTCTTTATGTCTAGTCTGGGTTACGCAATGAAAGCTTGATGTAATTCGCTATTTATAGAACAGAATATAGATATTTATTAAGAAGTAAAGAAAACGCTGTTTCTTTCTTTCTTTCTGTCTGTCTTTCTTTCTTTCTTTCTTTCTTACTTTCGTTCGTTCTTTCTTTCTATCTTTCTTTCTTTCTTTCTTTCTTTCTTTCTTTCTTTCTTTCTTTCTTTCTTTCTTTCTTTCTTTCTTTCTTTCTTTCTTTCTTTCTTTCTTTCTTCTTTCTTTCTTTCTTTTGATTTTTACCAAAGACTCTCTTATCTCTTATTAAAGTGCAACATGTAAGAAAATAAAAAGATTTGGGGAATTGTGATGCCTCATTTGAAATTTAATAAAAAGTAATCCAATGCAGATATAGTGTCGGGAAATTTCTCCTTTGCTTCACAATATTAACCTTGGAATGCCATATCAGAAAATAATTAAAGTGAGATATATTTACTTTATGTTTTTCGCGAGGGAGTGTTCAGAAATACTTTGGTGAGGGTTGGGCACTTGGAAATATTTGGAGTCAAACATGAAACTTATTTTACCCCTCCCACTTTGGACATTCTCCATTTGTACAGTAACGAACTCAATCATTATAACAGATCCTGTTTGGTTTCCATATGTCTGTAGACAAAAGTTTGGTTTCAATTTATATCAAAGGTAGTGAGCACTTTATATTACATTACATTAGTAGACTATGTTAATAGCATCGATAAAATAAATCTATCCAGTACTGTTTCTATTCATTATCTTGTGAGAAACACGACGGATTTCATATTCTGCTCTGTTTTTCGCTCTGTTTATAAAATATATTTGCTCTATTTTTTAAGTTAGCCACAGATGTCATATTCTGCTCTGTGTTTCGCTCTGTTTTTGAAATATAGCCACAGATTTCATATTCTGCTGTTTTTCGCTCTATTTTTGCAATATAGCCACGGATTCAACCAGCCAGCAATCAAAGCATCTCTTTTATAACGTTTAGCGCATGCACAAGCAGCATCCCAGCCAACAATTTTACGTTGTTACAACGTCGTATAAAAGTCATCTACGTTATAAATACGTCATTTTGTGAATTTGTTTTGTTACAACGTTATTCAATGAATAATATTCATTTTTATATAACCATTTTTGGGATATGAGTTTTATAAAATAATAAACAGGTGTCAAATACTAAAGCAATTATACCTAATGATACTGCCTTCCCAAGAAAACGCAGCATTTGCTTTGTTACATTTACATTTCCTTTGACAAAAGTAAAAAGACAGTATACTGCTTTAGAGACTTGACAATGATCGATCAAAGTTCTTTTTAATGGGTATGTCAACTTCAATGCGGTAGTATTTTCACAACCGTGTTTTCTAATTGCCTACATTAGAAGATGGCACTTGAATGGTTGGCCACAGCTGGTCCAATATGGTTTCCTATGCAACTAGGGTCCATGGCTGGACTTACGTGTTGCCTTGTGCTGGTGCTCACTGTATCTTAAAGTGGTTTGAAGTGGCCCTACTCATATCGTCCACTGTCAAGTGTCAGTTTATCTGGACCGAGCAAAAACCTTTTTGTCTGGTCCATTACGCACCATATTGCCCAGTACTGGGCTACATCAGCCAAGCTCCCTGTGATATACTCATTATTTTGTTTAATAATTGACAGGTGCTCCACACATACGTATCTATGGGCACTTGTTGGGTGGGAATAGCTCAATCGAGCGATATTGACTTAACAACAGCTCAGAAGTCATTGGATTTCACGCATTCACTGGCAATGATTAAAACTCAGCTTTTTTGCAAGGGGAAACGTCAGTGCTGGAAACTTATGGTGTCAAAGCCAAAGTGTGAAGACACATTCTACAACACTGGAGTATTAGATTTTCCGTCAGAAAGTTTATGCAAAGAGCTAGAGGAGTACGTTTCACTTCTATACGGAGTGAAGGGCAAAGATGTCAACAAAGCAAGATACGATATCTTTGATCAAAAGTTTTCAAAAGATAAAAATATTGCAGATACTCGCATATCCTTACTACCACCATGTAAGAAGGCGCAGACGCTTCATATCTTATTTATTTATTTATTTATTCTTTCTTTATTGAGGGTTATACTGCTTCAGTGACAAGCACTGCTTTTCAAGCAGGCCCTCATATCCCTGATGTTATATAGCAACAAAATATATTACGATACACAATATTTACAAAGTATCATACAGTATTTACAATGTATTTACAATATATTACAAATAAGTATAATGGTATCATCAACTACAGATAATTATAAATACCATGATTCAAAATACAGAAATACAACAATTATATTTATATACAAAAATCAAGCAAGTAAATGAATAAAATATAGATAAAGACAGGCCTAAATTTCTTTAATTTTGATTGAAATTGGCCTAAAGTCATATTTTCCATCTGAGCTCTTACTGTCGGAGGCAAAGAATTCCATGCATAGGCTGCCCTGACATGAAAAGTACGTTGACCTGAATTTGATTTAAATTTTGGTACAATTAATGTATTAGAAGTATGATTTCTAGTTATATGATTATGGTTATCATGAACAAAATCAAGTTGAGAAGATAAGTATGATGGATATTCATTCTTTAAACATTTGAAAACAGTCATTAATAGAGTATTATGCCATCTTTGATCAAGTTTAACCCACTGCAATGTATTCATTAAATCATTAGTTGGTGTCCTTATATCTGCTGAGAGAATTATTCTAGCTAAATTATTATGAAGTACCTGAAGCCTATTATGGTACTCTACACTAAAATTTGACCAGACCATGCTTCCATAATCAAAGTGGGGAATAACAAGAGCATTTGATAACATTACAGTGGTTTTGTATGGAAGGAAATATTTTATACGTTTTATTATGCCAGTTCTTTTGGAAATAGTTTTACTAACATTATCGACATGAGCTGACCAAGACAGCTTGAGCTGACCAAGACATTGCAAGAGATTGGAGAGCAGCAGATGTCACTGTATAAAAAAAAAAGTGTTCAAAAAGTCAACTATTACCTTTTCCAATCATACTTTCCTTCAATTTTGTCGGCCATTTTTAAAAAAGCACCATCGCCTATGACATCTTTTAAAATACCTTTGTATTAATAATCTGACCTGGTAATGCTTTGCCGCTATCAATAACAACATAGTACAATATTAAACCATCGTTTTACTAGAGGTGTACCAATCTCCTACCATAATATTTCCCGCTGAACTAAAACACTCATAAGCGCCTATATGACTTATGTACATCCTTTGTGCCCTATGTTTTGCAAATAGCCAAAATTTTCCAATTTCCGAGGGTGCACTAACATTATGACCTCATACCTCATAATACCTCATATCGCCATAATGTAGAGTATGTTGGTACTTATTTGGGTATCACTTAATAGAGGAGATCATAACTATCCTTTGATATCACTTAGATTAGTATAAGGGGGCTGGTATACAAATATTACATGCCTATCCTGTACGAGCTGTTGAAGTGCCGCTACAGACTTTTTAGCCTGGCCGTAGAAGTAGAATATTCGATACAACATGTCTGCGTTATTTAATCTATCGTTCCCATTCTATTCTCAGTAATGTTTTTCTTCTAACGAATGTTTAATGATGTAACAGACATTCGACAACAACATGTAATTGATTTCTGTGAAGAAACATTCGTTAGAAGATGAACATTAATTGAAATAGATTGAATAACGAAGACTTGTTGAACGAATATTGGTCGAATCGATTTCCGGTAATGTTTTGGCAAACTCAAACTGTCAGGTGTGGCCCAGATAACGGTGTTTACGTCCAGGTTTAAGTCCAAAAGAATAATTACCCGGCCAGTACATCACAGTGAGACATCTTGTCGATCGGTAAAGACTACAAGGAAAGTGAGGAATGACCTCCTCGTAAGATGCTTTCCATTAATTGCTTTAAATATTAAATGCAAGATGTTTTTGTGTACAAGATGCTAGATGTTCCTTCCAAGAACCCAGCCAGTTGAAATGCATTATTTGCCGACTATGATGAATCATCGAAAGTAAATTAGGCGAATTTAAAGGCAAAACATGAGACCAGGTCTTACATTTTGTATTATCTAATACATCTTCGGTCTTGTTTTCATCGAAGCAATTATTAGTCCGTGTTGTGTTTTTGCTGACTTGACGCCAATTTCCTGGTACGTCTGGTAATACGAGCTTCTGTATTTATGTTTTTTTACTCTTAGCTATTGTACGAGTAGAAGGTTGTCCTGAATAAAAAAGCTTGATGTAATTCGCTATTTATAGAACAGAATATACACATTCATTCATAAAGAAGCAAAGAAAACGCTCTTTCTTTCTTTCTTTCTTTCTTTCTTTTCTTTCTTTCTTTCTTTCTTTCTTTCTTTCTTTCTTTCTTTCTTTCTTTCTTTCTTTCTTTCTTTCTTTCTTTCTTTCTTTCTTTCTTTCTTTCTTTCTTTCTTTCTTTCTTTCTTTCTTTCTTTCTTTCTTTCTTTCTTTCTTTCTTTCTTTCTTTTGGTTTTTACCAAAGACTCTCGTATTAAAGTGCAACATGTAAGAAAATAAATTCTACGGGCGGACGGACCTTTCAAGTAGGGTGGTCGGTCAGAGTGGCCCTTTTTATTCATTTGTAGAGGAAAATGTTCCCCCGATTTCTTCAAATCTGGGTGGGTCGTGCCCGTACAATAGGTTTTTTCGTCGCCCAATGGAGTAATATTATGTTCAGTTTGAAATAAATACTAATTACAAGCGACTAAATTTCTTCGAGATAATGCATTGATGGATGGATATTAAAATGAATAATATCATGAAATTGACAATATCCTCACGGAAACTATAAATCTAATTTACCGTTTGGACTTATTACTGCCATTATAATCATATACTTGCTGAAACGAATAGTTGCATTCGTCTCAGAGACATGTAAATCATATTGCTTCTATCGTTGTTCAGTTAGGACTTGCTTAACCCTTATCTTACTAGAGGTGTACCAGTCTCCTAACATATTATTTCCCGCTGAACTAAAACACTCAAATAAGCGCCTAAATGACTTAAGTGCATCCGTTGTGCTCATTTCCCCCTATGTATTGGAAATAGTCAATTTATCCAATTTTACGAGGGTGCACTTACATTATGACCTAATACCTCATATCGCCATAATGTAGAGCATGTTGGTAGTTATTTTGGTATCCCTTAATAGAGGAGATCATAGCCATGAAGCTATCTTATCCGTGGAGGTGCAGTAGATTACAGAACGAATTGTTCCTTTGTGCCGATTTGATTTACCGACCAGCTACATAATAATCGAGAGGTAACTTTTGTTCAGGACAAAAGGGTGCCGTCATTAAATCAGTTACCAATCTGACAGCATATTAACGCTTTACCAGGCACTAGGCAGGCTACTGTCAATAAGTGATCAAAAGAATGTCGTGTGAAAGCGCCCACTTGAGTGAGACGTACTTTTTGTTCTCATTCAACCCATGGGTGTGACTGAATCTTCGCCAGCACACAAAAGCACACTTTACCGTCGATGTACAGTTATTTAGCACCCATCTTAATTTAGGCGCCTCATTTAAATAAATTTAATAGAGTTGCTGTTTGATTACCCATAACAACGTGCCATTGGCCATTGCTGCCAGGTATATAGGTATATCTGTATCGCTTTCTATAAATAAAGAAAGAATAAGTGCAGAGAAAGGAAAAGAAAGGGAAAAGAAAGGGATGAACATTTTACCGTCGATCAGCACTAGGCAGCCATTCAATGATGCCCAAACCTGTATGCGTTACGTAATTTAAATACCCAGTCAAATGTATTTCACACCTGCCAAACGCAAGTCACGCAATTTTGATAACTGGACGTTGAATTGAATGTACACTCTCATGAATATTGATTGGCCACATTTTCCAATATGTCAGCGCTCACATCGGACACAATAGAATAAACCCCGCAGTGCGTTGATCATAGCTAAATCACATAGATTAGTATTAGGGGGCTGGTATAAAATACAAGGGGTTGTACAACACCCCCCTAGTAACGCATGTAAACAAAATATACGTCAGTTTAAAGATAGGTAAAGGACTAGACGCGTTAATTCTTCTACAAAATATGTAGACATTAGAAACGTATTTCCTTTAAAATTTCTTTCAACTAAACAGACAATAATTAGAGTTATTGTTCCACCATATCAGTCGGCTCAAGTACAGGGTCAAAAGTCGTAATTAAAAGAAAGAAAGAGAGAAAGAAAGAATACAAAACATGTATAATACCAGATTAATTATCAGAACCAACAGCCACTGGGCTTATTATCCATTACTCTTAATGGGTTGTGACTACCCATAATGCGCCAAAGGGTCTGGGTCAATTTGGATAATAGAGAGTTTCCGACGTTTGGATGCAACGACAACTTCAGAAATATCGATTGCATTTCATGCTCAAATTTACTGTAACACCTGATTGGTTACTGCACCAACAGCGTCTTGTCACTTAATCTCGGGACATGTGTATCGATGGGCGATCAAATTAGGGACATTTGTATCAATAGGCGATCAAAAGAAGGGCATGTAAGCAGGGGGACATTTATAATGGGGGACGTCCCCCTCAAAATTTATATAAAAGAACAAATAAAGCAATATCTGACATGTGTATCTTCATTTTTAGCCCGAAAACAAAATTTTACGCATTGGGCTATCAAATACTAAAATTTTCCCTTTTCCCCACTTCGAGAGCACATATCTCAGTATAACTGGCACAAAATATGCACCCCTCCCCATAATAGCCATCTATTACATGAATAGTTAACATACATGTCCGGTAGTTCTAGTAGGCGATACCGACTCTCAATGTTTTCATGATTTAGCATGGTTTCCATCTCATCAAAATGAATGACCAGGGATTGAGCGTAAACTGGAACTAATAATTAAAAATGGCTCAAAATGATATAATATATACTTGTTTATCATGTTTCATTTCCAAAAAGTATATTGATGATCAGTTATGACGTGTTTGGTTCTTATTATAACATGTTATGTGATGGGCATTGAATATACAGGGTGTCCCAGAAAAAAATACCGAGTGAATAAAATTGAATGTAAGTCGAGAAGTATACATCAAAATCAAAATATTTAAAATGTAGCGCATAGCCTATTTCATTGTGCGTACGAAAATTTTAATTGATTCGGTTGACTGGTTGCGAAGAAATTTAATGATTACATAATGCGCGCATCAATGCAGTTCATTCCAAGTTTGATCACAGGCGCTTTTTTCTTACTCGTTCACCACTTCCTAAAGATTGTGTTTCTCATTAAATTTAGTCCACATTATCTATTTTATAATCTGACGGTGTTATGTTATGCATGCTATCACTGAAGATGAATAACAGTTTGTCCGAGAAAACTTTGATTTCTGCAATTGGAAGCTTTCCAACTTTAATTCTTTAGGTTGTGCAAATATGTTACATTTTAACTTTCCAAAGAACATTTGAGCCAAGAATGACAATGATCAAGTGCTTACAGTTTACGTGTGATTCTTGATCCCAGGCAACATTAATGTTGAAGTTTTAAAAGGTTTAAACTTTGCATTATAATTTCTACGAAATATTCCAAAAAGTTTAATGTTTGTGAGAATTTTTTTAAGCCAGCTGGAATTCTTTTATGCAATAATTATTTACGCAACATTTATATCAACAAAACCGAAAAAAGATATTTACTAGTACCGAGCATCATCTTACATGCAAGCTTTCATTTTCAATGTTGCAAGAAACAGGTTGTTTAAAAAGAACGAAAATGATTTCACAGAACAAAACATGAAGACCATTGACAGTTAACTACTAGTGCGCATTGTGTTGAATGATCTTTCTTTCAAACTTCGAATGAAGTGAATTGACGCATGCGTTATGTAATCGCTCATTTCTTCGCAATCATTCAACCGATTTCAGTAAAATTGAGGTATAGGATGCAAATGGGCTGCACGCTGATGTTTAGATTTTTGGATTCTGATGTAATATATATCTCGACTTACGTCCAAATTCATTCGCCCGGTAATTTTTTTTTCTGGGACACCCTACCTCATCTTGACGCATACAGTACCACTTTTTTTCTTTGAAATCTCGATCAACTGAAGAGAACATGTAACAAAGAAGAAAAAACAATTGTTCAACCATACCTGTTTGTTCAGGTCAAAAGGCTAAATTAGAAAACCATCTCAATTATCCGCACCGACCAATGTGGTTTGTTCCATATAATTTTTCCACTAATATGGAATGTTAATTTTGCTATTATATTTACAGTTGATGGACGGTTGATGGGCTTGAAAGAGCGTGGTGCACTTTGCTTCCTGTCTGTTTGTCTGTCTGTAAGTGTGTCGGGGTGTCTGCGTCAGGGACAGGACAGGATTTTGACAAGTAAAAGACCCAAGTTCTTTTTGATTCAGCGCATTTTGGTCGCGGCGGGTTCCAATCTTTACATGTTCAGAATACATAGAAATCTACCATTAAAAATATGAGCTGTATTGCTTCAGAGAGTTTGATATGAAAAGCAAAAACAAACATAACAATGCCCAATGGATAGTACATCTAAACTAGCATAGACTGGGCTCAAAAAGAAACTTATAATTTCTCACAAGGTTATATCTTAAAACCCTGTACATAAAAATGAACCAAAACTACACACAGGATTATTTCAATACTCTTCAATACTCTAATCTAAACACATGTCAGTAACCAAGCAGTTGTTCAACTGACACAACAGCAAAATGCAATCACATGGAACAGCTTCCTGGACCACATTCACAGGCGAATAGCTGGCACCCGGCAAAAGAAATCTGTGAGAATGCGTACAAGATCCTTACACAGGTGATTCTTTTCAATAAACAGGTCTTCCACACTATTCCACTTACTCACATATTTCTTGTGTTGAGTGCGAATTAATGTGGTCCAGGAAGCTGTTCCATGTCAGTAACTTTTGCTGTTGTGTCAGTTGGACAACTGTTTCGTTACTGACCAGTGTTTAGAGTAGAGTATTAAAGTAATCCTGTATGCAATTTTGGTTCACGTTTATGGAAAGGATTTTAAGATATGACCTTGTGAAAAAGTATAAGTTTCTTTTTTAACCCAGTTTATATAGGGTGCTAAATTTGACTGGGAGAATGAGAAAAACAATAATGAGCATTTCTCCTGATAATATATATACCAAAATCTCAGTTCTGATGAAGAAACATTAGGCACGAGGCTGTCAATTGGGTCACATCCCTTTAGATGTCTACCGCGCTGATTGAAACTCATTCTTTTTTGTGTATTTTAATAGAGCGTCAAGCTATTCTGACGTAAACGATAGGCACTAGAAGCCTAGATTTTCAATATCATTTGACCATGCACGTTTCACATGCAACAAGTGACAAGTATGTGTGAAAAAGACATTTAAAATGATTCCCATCAGCACGCGAAGAAAACATTTCTTTGAACATATGAATTGGAATCAGGCCTGTATAATATGGTATATAATCTAAAGTATTTCCGTCGGTATCCTTTACTACATGACGTATGTTTCAATACCATTTGTTATTATGTGTTTAATATTTAAACAAGATATTTAACCATAATGTATTAAGGGTCCATAAACTTGTAACATTATATGGGTCGAAGTTCACTTTTGTCAGAAACACGAGCTGTAAACAAACTAATTAAAAGTACGAAGAAGGAAACGTGTGAGAAATTAATTAGTGTGCGAACGTCTTTTGTGAGCTTAAAGTGATACAGGACATTTGCACAAGAGATGTCCATGATTTGAGATATGGGGAAAAGACACTTCGCATCCAGCTCCGAATAAAATTACTGGCTTTTGAATCAAGAACAAATTATGCACCCACACGGAAACAAAATGGTTTGTCAACATTAATTTACACTTTATTGAAATCAGCCAAAGTCATTGTATTTGCAAGACAACAGAGGGAATTAATGTCGTATAATGTCGTAATTACGATTAGTAAATCTCATAGAGCTCCACGATGAACGGTCAAGATGGCAAATGTGGTTTGTTTCAGTTTACCTCATTATTTCGGCTAAAATAGACATAAAACATTCGTGACAGTCATCACTAATTATTTTCTCATTTTTGGTAAGAATCATCATCATCATCAGCCCATATATAGTCCCATTGCTGGGTAAAGGCCTCTCCCAAATTCTGTCAATTTCGCCTGTCTTCTACTGTTCCCAAGTAGCTGCATCCGTCTCCATCTAGCTCGAAGTCTTCCTCTTTGGTAAGAATAACAATATTAAAATTGGACGGAAATGTTGAATTATGGCATTTGTTAAATCGAATGCAAATCCTTACAGTATAACCTTAATAATATATATATATTTTCCCTAATCAGTATCCAAATCCTACATTTCCTATTGGATTTGGTTGATCAGAATAAATATTTATTGCTCATTGAAAAACATAAAACCTTGTCGGTAATACCAGGTTAACAAAGTAATTACTTGAAACTAGCAAAGTGTCACATATAATGGATTACCACCGAATTCTCGATCAAATGACAAGTAAACGTTACCTTAAAGCAATAGGGTCTTATTTCTTACGAAGATCGCGCATGCGTGTACAGGCAAATCTGATTGGCTGTTTAAGCCCTGGATTTAATTCGAGGATCTTAGTTGTTGTATCACATTACAATTTTATCTCTTAAAAAGCAGAGTTTTAAGAAATTGAGGGCCTCATCTTTCTTCAAATCTTCCATTGTTGCGACAAGCCTTATAAAAAGCTGAACAGATCAATATCACCTTAAACCACTTTGAGTAATCATCGACATTACGGTGACATATAAAATATTCACGTGACGTGACGAGTCATCTATTATTGTCTTAGAGGAGGACTTACTACGGTACTTTTATTGCTATTGAAACATAGTATCGTTGGTAATGTAGACATTTTGATTTCTAAGAATGAATTCAATAATGTCTTTTAAATTCATTATGTTTACTTCATCCGTTAACATTTCCTTTCTTTCTTCCTGTTCAAAGTGCAACGTCCAATTTGTTTCAATTTGCTGAAGTTGGTTTGTCTTTTTAATACAGTGTATACCTAATGGATTGCAAGTCAACGCTACTGACAGGAGGCTGAGTTGCGTAGCAAATACGCGGAAATTTAAAACTAGGAGCTTAGAAGTACGAAGTGACATTTTATCGGTAATTTATGCTCGCTTTCTCTAGAAATAGAAATGACGATATGATGGCGCTTCAGTGTAGCTCATATCCGTGATTTAATTTATCTATCTGTAAAATACCTAACCGTAATGAACGCAAAAAAGTAATGAAGTGCAACAGGCGCTGATCATCTGAGAAAGTATAACTTCATAATATCGCATGAAGAGAAATACTCTGCCTGATGTAATTCATCGATTCATGTAACTATTTCTGGCGTTTTTATAATGAAGTGAAATCAGGCATTAGCGCATGGACTCATACGGTGAAACTGCTACGAGTATTGTTAAAAGGGTAGCAAGCAAGCAATCACAACCATCTGTGGAGTACAGCAAGTGGCAACTCAACTACCTATGAAACAAATTGAAAATGCATTCAAACACGGATTGAGAATACTGACGCCTTGGCCGTTTACTCGCGAAGTGAAAGGCACAGTGAAAAGATAAGATCAACCTACTACTGCAAACAGAAATGGTTACTTTGTCAAATATGTACTGGACTGACAATATTATTGATTTCGAATCCCGCAACGATACCAGTAACGTGTCCGACAAGATGGACCAACAAGGAAACAAAGATGGGGATCTACTTTATAAAATTATGCTTAGTATTTTACTATCAAGCATTGCAATTGCTGGCATTTTTGGTAATTTACTAGTTGTCATCGCTGTATGCCGAATTCGGACACTCAACAGCGTTACCGATTATTTCATCTGTAGTTTAGCATGTGCAGATCTATTCGTCAGTGTATTCATCATGCCATTCGCTATTGCCACGGAAATTTTGAGAGGTGTTTGGCTATTTGGAGACTTATTTTGCTCTATATGGTCTAGTTTTGATATTTTATGTTGTACAGCATCAATTATGAATCTCTGTGCTATTAGTATTGACAGGTATATAGCTATCATAAAGCCATTGACATATAAAGAAATTGTTACGCCAAGAAAAGGACTGATAGCAATTGCTATTGTTTGGATTATAGCATCAACACTGGCATGTTCACAACTGTTATGGAAATATTTATTAAAGGTAAGCGATCCTCCCAATGTGTGCATTTACGCTCCTGATAAATCTTTCCGAATTTACTCAACTGTTACTGCATTTTTCATTCCGATGTTCATAACTATTGTTATATATTGTCGCATAATACCGGTCGCTTTTAAACAAGCGCGTCGTGTAACCCATCTTCAAGGAAGTCCAAGCCTAAGTTCACGTCCGAGTATGATTCGCGATTTAAATGTACGGGGAAGCCCTGACAGAAATGCAGACAGAAAACAATTCCAAAAGGCTGCCTCTGTATCGTCTATTATAAAACAAACTTTTAGTCCAATACGCGAAACAACCGCATCATATTCCACGTCCGGTAATAAACAAGGCAAGAAACCTCGTATAATAGAAAACTTCGCCTTACGTAGAAATCCGTCAGAATTGTCAGAGTTATCCACTACTGGTAGCAGCATCCAGGGACACACCACAGGTCGAGGAGGAGGGCCAGTTATAAGAAAATCCAGATACAAAGAATGGAAAGTGATCAAGACATTAGTAATGGTTGTTGGTGTGTTCTTCGTATGTTGGCTGCCTTTCGCCATCACCACCGCCATTGAACCGTTTGTTTCTCAGCCTCTGTCTCCACAAATGTTGTCGGTATTTCTGTGGTTAGGTTATTTTAATTCCGTTAGTAATCCTGTAATCTACGTATGGTTAAATAGGACATATAGGAGAGCTTTTAGGAAGGTCCTGTGTGGAAGACGGTTAAGTCATGATCAGGATTTAAGCTAGGAATCTTGATTCTATTCTACAAACGTGCATGGTATAATACATACTGTTGAACATAATTCGTTATGAATTCGGTGGAGTGATGAATCGAGAATTTTGAGCAATTTGAGTTATTGTATTTTTATAATTATCTTTCAAGAGATCTTTCATTTCCACCAAACATTAATGGTAAAGCTTACTCCCCGACGTAGATATTGCAATTTTGATTTGGACGAATAACGCCTCAAGTGCGATTAATGAATTTGACATAGAGACGAGTCGTGTGCGTATACTTAGCTGTACAAATCAAGTTGATCTATTGTATTTTACATCTGGAATCCCCGAATTTTCTATGCTGTTATACCGGTATGTGATGCGATCAAGCAAAATCAGTCGGAACTCGGAAATATTGATTTTGAGATATAGCCGAATAAAGGAAATATTTCCCTTTGTGTCCTCTTGTTTTGGAAACGCTTTAATTGCTCATATTTTTGGAACTGGTTGTTCAATTTCAATGGGGTTTTCTGCAAAATCTAGCTTTGTAAATGTGTTTTACTATCCTGTAAGAAACTGAAAATTTATTATTGCTGAGTTCCGACTGATTTTGCTTGATCGCATCACATATTTGATACCAATGGATAGCTATATGTATCTTCTATCCTGTGATACCAAATTAAGTACAAACATTCCCCAATGTAATTACATGAGTGCCCCTCGCGAAATTGGGAAATAAAAAAAAATCTTTTCGACCCCGCATGCAACTCTTTGAACAGCGGCAGACACTTTTTTGATTTAGCATAAAGCTTAGTAGCTGTAAATACCCGTTTTGAGGGATATATCATTTGTTTAAATTCATATAATTATTGCAAATAATTGGTGCACATTCACTTTTTTTTTAAACAGTGCTCACGGATGTTTTCAATTTTTAGAAGCACCAATGGAAAGGTATGTACTAAGATTTCTTACTGAAAACAGCAATTTTGCGTATTCGGCAGTCTGCCGTGTTCACAGGAGAGCTTGAGATTTCCAAAGGCCGTGACCGAACGCACGTCTATCTATTCAAAATCACTCTCCTGTATCCAAACGAGGTTGCGCGTATTGAAGATTTTGCACGTACGAAATGAAGGCGGAGACAACGTTGAAAATGCACAAAAAATGTCGATTTAACAATCCGCCTTGTTCTTCTTCGTGACGAAGGAGCACAATCCAGCTTGCAACTGAGACTATAATAGCAATATCTACGCACGGTCCACGCAGCACGTATGGAACATCGCAATCTCTCTAGTATAAAGCATGACAGAGAGCCTTTAGAATTGTATCATCAATCCTTTGCACGCGGGTATCGACAGCAGACGACAAGTTTCAATTTATTTTTGAAAAAAAAAATTGCAGGATCAGCATATTTGGAATCATCATGAAATACATTAAAATTAGTACAAATAAACCTGTGTTGGTTCAGTGGTTCTTGAGGTAGCTCTTGATATTTTAAGAGAATATGTCAAAACTATGAATTTTACGTTGGAACCTATAATGCTAGCACGCAATGAAAGGATAAAACAAGTAACATTGTAATAAGTACTTACCATGTAAACACAGTGGTTTTTGACGTAACATATATGGAATGGGCACAAACATGACAAAGGTTGCAATAAAACGTTGATGTTGTATATAAATAAATACGAAACGTGAATTGTTGATTTTAGATAAAGGTTTACTGTAAGGAACATTGTCAAATGTTGCCACAAACCAAATAGATTTACAACAGCATGTTACAATATGCACATCAATAAACACCTTTTCCATCGGAATTACAACGCCCGGTTACAACGGCCAAAATAATTTGGATGCACATAAATGACTAGATTTGGTTTTTTCTATTAGATTTGGATAAAGCTTTAGAATTTTGACATTGCCGTTTGTAATTAAACAAACCAGGAATGTTTAACATACCTTCTTAGCAGACCTTGTGAATTTCCTGGTTTGGGCAGGCTGGTCCGCGTTGGGAGATAATGCGATTGCAGCCGTTGTCAAAGGAGGGTGTTATTATACAATACTTAACACTTTCCTTAACTGATATTATGTGAGTTAAAGGTTTACCAAATGACTTTTGTCAAATCGTTTTGTACAAATATTTTATAGTAAAATGTTGTCAACATTATAACAACGTTTTTTGTGGAAATTTTAATGCAAAATGTTTAACAACGCTACGGTCTTTATAATTTTTATTATAAAACAGTATTAAAAGTTAACTTAAACTTGTTTTGACTAATTGCAAAAAAATATATTTAAAAAAACGTGTGTATGTATTAAATTACTGTATTATTTATTTATGTCGTAAATATGTTATTTGTAATATGTCACTTTCTAAAATGTAAAAAAAATCACTTTCTCTTTTACAAATGTGTGAGCAAGTATACAAAGAACAATGTTTAAAGTGAAGAGTTCCAACCTGAAAGAGCTTAAGAGTGCAGTATTTGCACCCTGTAACGATATAAATACCATTCTAATAATAGCATATGTTTGAGAGGAACAACTTCAATCCAAGAAGACTTTTCTTCTAATACCTCTTTCAACAGATATGTGCTCAGAATGTATGACGCATCACAAACAGTATTCAAAGCTTATTTACATTTTACTTCCACGTGTCTTTGATATATTTGAACGTTTAAAACAAAACCTCAATCTGAGCATCAATTTCGGAATTGAAATAGCAACCAGATTAGTGATTCTATAAATAATAAAAAAGATCCAGATTCCGAAATTGCATCACATCTCTGCGTAATATCTCGAGTTCTAGAGAACGAGACACATTTGCAAGGAAAACAAACTATTTTGATGCAACCTTGGGGCCTTAACCTCTTCTCATAAAAAGAAGCACTCTAGAAACAACATAAAAAAGCGTTGATGTGTTTCATTATCACCCACATTGAGTCCAATTTAATATACGATGATTTAAATACAATGTAATAAAATGAAGTAACGTCTCACTGACAGAGCTATAATTTGCCATAATATGTCAACATGCAGTATTATTACTTTCTTGTATAGTACATGGACAACTTACCATGTTACCACTTACTATGCTTATACGTGTTCAAGGTCTCCTGTACTCCGGGGGCAAGGAAGAGGGGCCAACCTCCGAACCCCACTTTCCGAGTAGATATATGGACCAAAATGATTCAATATGGAGGCGATCCCAAAGCACCAAAATTTCCACAATAAACGCTAAGATTATTTAGTTTTTTATAACTCAATTACTATTGAATATTTTTGCTTTTTATAGAAAAAACCCATTGCACTCCGCGCCAGTGCAATAGTCCATTTTCCATTGCACTGGCGCGCAGCTACCATGGCCACGGTGTCGGACGCGGGCGTATGTCGCTTCTAAAATAAATACAGTTTGTAATATTTTTGTAATTTATTTTGTTTTACTGGTTATTTATAAAATTAAGTGGAAGATAAAGAATTTTATATGAGTTATATAAAACAAATATTGAATGTTTTTATTCGTTCAATGGAAAGAATAGTTTCATTCGGTGAAATATGAACTGTTCCATTCAAAGCCTCGTTAAATGGAACAGTCCATATTTCACCTTATGAAAATATTCTTACCATTGTACTCATAAACATTCAATATTTGTATACCATTTCTAATTAGGAGAAATATCATTCGCGATTGCTGGATTTTCATCACTGTATGAAAACTAATGTAAACGAAGAACATAGTAAATATTGGATTTCGCTTTAAGTACAATTTATAACACATCAATAAGTTGACCGTTGCCTTTTGTAATTAGACAAGCCACGGATTTATAACACTCCATGAGGATCTGTAGCCTATACCTTGGCAGACCTGTAAAGTTTCCTGGTTTGAGCAGGCTGGGAGATTGCCGCCGTTTTCATAGGAGAGTACTTAACACTCTCCTTGACTGCTAATGTGTTGACTGCTAATGTGATTTAAAGGTTTAATTGTTTTGTACAAATATTTTACAGTAAAATGTTGTCAACAATAACGTTTTTGTGGAGATTCTTAATGTAAATGTTTTAACACAATATTAAATGTTAATATGTTTGGACCAAATACCAAATACAATTTTTTTTTTAATGTTCTTGAAAATATGCTAGTGTATGAGTTCAAGTAATGTACTATTTATTTATGTCAAGTCATTTTCCAAAATGTAAAAACACACTTCCTCTTTGACAAATGTTTAAAAGCCATATTGTAACATTTGCTGAGGAGGACGCCCTTTTTACACAACTGTAATGAACTTTAGTAAACAAAGATACTCTGCAAAAATCAAAACTTTAGGTGCTGTAGTTTTGTCAAAATCCGAGATTTTGAATAAACCGTCTTAATAAGACGGTTTATTATTACGATGGAAATATTAGTCAAACATGTATGCGATGTTCATAACACAGTACGTACACGACATGCGGGACACATACACTTAGGGATTCAATCATATTTCACCGTTGTTCACCACCGATTAACAACGATGCGTCCGCGTCGTCTGCGTGGTTTACTTCGCGAGGGCATTTTAGCTGCCCGAGCGAAGTAAACCACGCAGACGCGCCGGACGCAAGTTTTTAATCGGTGATGAACAACGGTGAAACATGATTGAATCCCTGTCAACAACGAAAACAAGCTAAAGATCGTCTAATTTACATGACTGATGTAATTCATCGATTCATGTAACTATTTCTGGCGTTTTTATAATGAAGTGAAATCAGGCATTAGCGCACGGACTCATACGGTGAAACTGCTACGAGTATTGTTAAAAGGGTAGCAAGCAAGCAATCACAACCATCTGTGGAGTACAGCAAGTGGCAACTCAACTACCTATGAAACAAATTGAAAATGCATTCAAACACGGATTGAGAATACTGACGCCTTGGCCGTTTACTCGCGAAGTGAAAGGCACAGTGAAAAGATAAGATCAACCTACTACTGCAAACAGAAATGGTTACTTTGTCAAATATGTACTGGACTGACAATATTATTGATTTCGAATCCCGCAACGATACCAGTAACGTGTCCGACAAGATGGACCAACAAGGAAACAAAGATGGGGATCTACTTTATAAAATTATGCTTAGTATTTTACTATCAAGCATTGCAATTGCTGGCATTTTTGGTAATTTACTAGTTGTCATCGCTGTATGCCGAATTCGGACACTCAACAGCGTTACCGATTATTTCATCTGTAGTTTAGCATGTGCAGATCTATTCGTCAGTGTATTCATCATGCCATTCGCTATTGCCACGGAAATTTTGAGAGGTGTTTGGCTATTTGGAGACATATTTTGCTCTATATGGTCTAGTTTTGATATTTTATGTTGTACAGCATCAATTATGAATCTCTGTGCTATTAGTATTGACAGGTATATAGCTATCATAAAGCCATTGACATATAAAGAAATTGTTACGCCAAGAAAAGGACTGATAGCAATTGCTATTGTTTGGATTATAGCATCAACACTGGCATGTTCACAACTGTTATGGAAATATTTATTAAAGGGAAGCGATCCTCCCAATGTGTGCATTTACGCTCCTGATAAATCTTTCCGAATTTACTCAACTGTTACTGCATTTTTCATTCCGATGTTCATAACTATTGTTATATATTGTCGCATAATACCGGTCGCTTTTAAACAAGCGCGTCGTGTAACCCATCTTCAAGGAAGTCCAAGCCTAAGTTCACGTCCGAGTATGATTCGCGATTTAAATGTACGGGGAAGCCCTGACAGAAATGCAGACAGAAAACAATTCCAAAAGGCTGCCTCTGTATCGTCTATTATAAAACAAACTTTTAGTCCAATACGCGAAACAACCGCATCATATTCCACGTCCGGTAATAAACAAGGCAAGAAACCTCGTATAATAGAAAACTTCGCCTTACGTAGAAATCCGTCAGAATTGTCAGAGTTATCCACTACTGGTAGCAGCATCCAGGGACACACCACAGGTCGAGGAGGAGGGCCAGTTATAAGAAAATCCAGATACAAAGAATGGAAAGTGATCAAGACATTAGTAATGGTTGTTGGTGTGTTCTTCGTATGTTGGCTGCCTTTCGCCATCACCACCGCCATTGAACCGTTTGTTTCTCAGCCTCTGTCTCCACAAATGTTGTCGGTAATTTTCTGTGGTTAGGTTATTTTAATTCCGTTAGTAATCCTGTAATCTACGTATGGTTAAATAGGACATATAGGAGAGCTTTTAGGAAGGTCCTGTGTGGAAGACGGTTAAGTCATGATCAGGATTTAAGCTAGGAATCTTGATTCTATTCTACAAACGTGCATGGTATAATACATACTGTTGAACATAATTCGTTATGAATTCGGTGGAGTGATGAATCGAGAATTTTGAGCAATTTGAGTTATTGTATTTTTATAATTATCTTTCAAGAGATCTTTCATTTCCACCAAACATTAATGGTAAAGCTTACTCCCCGACGTAGATATTGCAATTTTGATTTGGACGAATAACGCCTCAAGTGCGATTAATGAATTTGACATAGAGACGAGTCGTGTGCGTATACTTAGCTGTACAAATCAAGTTGATCTATTGTATTTTACATCTGGAATCCCCGAATTTTCTATGCTGTTATACCGGTATGTGATGCGATCAAGCAAAATCAGTCGGAACTCGGAAATATTGATTTTGAGATATAGCCGAATAAAGGAAATATTTCCCTTTGTGTCCTCTTGTTTTGGAAACGCTTTAATTGCTCATATTTTTGGAACTGGTTGTTCAATTTCAATGGGGTTTTCTGCAAAATCTAGCTTTGTAAATGTGTTTTACTATCCTGTAAGAAACTGAAAATTTATTATTGCTGAGTTCCGACTGATTTTGCTTGATCGCATCACATATTTGATACCAATGGATAGCTATATGTATCTTCTATCCTGTGATACCAAATTAAGTACAAACATTCCCCAATGTAATTACATGAGTGCCCCTCGCGAAATTGGGAAATAAAAAAAAAATCTTTTCGACCCCGCATGCAACTCTTTGAACAGCGGCAGACACTTTTTTGATTTAGCATAAAGCTTAGTAGCTGTAAATACCCGTTTTGAGGGATATATCATTTGTTTAAATTCATATAATTATTGCAAATAATTGGTGCACATTCACTTTTTTTTTTAAACAGTGCTCACGGATGTTTTCAATTTTTAGAAGCACCAATGGAAAGGTATGTACTAAGATTTCTTACTGAAAACAGCAATTTTGCGTATTCGGCAGTCTGCCGTGTTCACAGGAGAGCTTGAGATTTCCAAAGGCCGTGACCGAACGCACGTCTATCTATTCAAAATCACTCTCCTGTATCCAAACGAGGTTGCGCGTATTGAAGATTTTGCACGTACGAAATGAAGGCGGAGACAACGTTGAAAATGCACAAAAAAATGTCGATTTAACAATCCGCCTTGTTCTTCTTCGTGACGAAGGAGCACAATCCAGCTTGCAACTGAGACTATAATAGCAATATCTACGCACGGTCCACGCAGCACGTATGGAACATCGCAATCTCTCTAGTATAAAGCATGACAGAGAGCCTTTAGAATTGTATCATCAATCCTTTGCACGCGGGTATCGACAGCAGACGACAAGTTTCAATTTATTTTTGAATTCAAAAATTGCAGGATCAGCATATTTGGAATCATCATGAAATACATTAAAATTAGTACAAATAAACCTGTGTTGGTTCAGTGGTTCTTGAGGTAGCTCTTGATATTTTAAGAGAATATGTCAAAACTATGAATTTTTACGTTGGAACCTATAATGCTAGCACGCAATGAAAGGATAAAACAAGTAACATTGTAATAAGTACTTACCATGTAAACACAGTGGTTTTTGACGTAACATATATGGAATGGGCACAAACATGACAAAGGTTGCAATAAAACGTTGATGTTGTATATAAATAAATACGAAACGTGAATTGTTGATTTTAGATAAAGGTTTACTGTAAGGAACATTGTCAAATGTTGCCACAAACCAAATAGATTTACAACAGCATGTTACAATATGCACATCAATAAACACCTTTTCCATCGGAATTACAACGCCCGGTTACAACGGCCAAAATAATTTGGATGCACATAAATGACTAGATTTGGTTTTTTCTATTAGATTTGGATAAAGCTTTAGAATTTTGACATTGCCGTTTGTAATTAAACAAACCAGGAATGTTTAACATACCTTCTTAGCAGACCTTGTGAATTTCCTGGTTTGGGCAGGCTGGTCCGCGTTGGGAGATAATGCGATTGCAGCCGTTGTCAAAGGAGGTGTTATTATACAATACTTAACACTTTCCTTAACTGATATTATGTGAGTTAAAGGTTTACCAAATGACTTTTGTCAAATCGTTTTGTACAAATATTTTATAGTAAAATGTTGTCAACATTATAACAACGTTTTTTGTGGAAATTTTAATGCAAAATGTTTAACAACGCTACGGTCTTTATAATTTTTATTATAAAACAGTATTAAAAGTTAACTTAAACTTGTTTTGACTAATTGCAAAAAAATATATTTAAAAAAACGTGTGTATGTATTAAATTACTGTATTATTTATTTATGTCGTAAATATGTTATTTGTAATATGTCACTTTCTAAAATGTAAAAAAAATCACTTTCTCTTTTACAAATGTGTGAGCAAGTATACAAAGAACAATGTTTAAAGTGAAGAGTTCCAACCTGAAAGAGCTTAAGAGTGCAGTATTTGCACCCTGTAACGATATAAATACCATTCTAATAATAGCATATGTTTGAGAGGAACAACTTCAATCCAAGAAGACTTTTCTTCTAATACCTCTTTCAACAGATATGTGCTCAGAATGTATGACGCATCACAAACAGTATTCAAAGCTTATTTACATTTTACTTCCACGTGTCTTTGATATATTTGAACGTTTAAAACAAAACCTCAATCTGAGCATCAATTTCGGAATTGAAATAGCAACCAGATTAGTGATTCTATAAATAATAAAAAAAGATCCAGATTCCGAAATTGCATCACATCTCTGCGTAATATCTCGAGTTCTAGAGAACGAGACACATTTGCAAGGAAAACAAACTATTTTGATGCAACCTTGGGGCCTTAACCTCTTCTCATAAAAAGAAGCACTCTAGAAACAACATAAAAAAGCGTTGATGTGTTTCATTATCACCCACATTGAGTCCAATTTAATATACGATGATTTAAATACAATGTAATAAAATGAAGTAACGTCTCACTGACAGAGCTATAATTTGCCATAATATGTGACCGTACAGCACGAATGAGCCGTAAATGTCCTCAATTGTATTCCGAGTTACAGTGTAAAATGGGCATGAAGGTCATATTCATAGGTATTTCAATTTGGTGCTACGTGTATCTCATTAAATGAGGTACACGTATCACCAAATTGAAATACCTATGAATATGACCTTCATGCCCATTTTACACTGTAACTCGGAATACAATTGAGGACATTTACGGCTCATTCGTGCTGTACGGTCACATATGTCAACATGCAGTATTATTACTTTCTTGTATAGTACATGGACAACTTACCATGTTACCACTTACTATGCTTATACGTGTTCAAGGTCTCCTGTACTCCGGGGGCAAGGAAGAGGGGCCAACCTCCGAACCCCACTTTCCGAGTAGATATATGGACCAAAATGATTCAATATGGAGGCGATCCCAAAGCACCAAAATTTCCACAATAAACGCTAAGATTATTTAGTTTTTATAACTCAATTACTATTGAATATTTTTGCTGTTAATTGCACTCCGCGCCAGTGCAATAGTCCATTTTCCATTGCACTGGCGCGCAGCTACCATGGCCACGGTGTCGGACGCGGGCGTATGTCGCTTCTAAAATAAATACAGTTTGTAATATTTTTGTAATTTATTTTGTTTTACTGGTTATTTATAAAATTAAGTGGAAGATAAAGAATTTTATATGAGTTATATAAAACAAATATTGAATGTTTTTATTCGTTCAATGGAAAGAATAGTTTCATTCGGTGAAATATGAACTGTTCCATTCAAAGCCTCGTTAAATGGAACAGTCCATATTTCACCTTATGAAAATATTCTTACCATTGTACTCATAAACATTCAATATTTGTATACCATTTCTAATTAGGAGAAATATCATTCGCGATTGCTGGATTTTCATCACTGTATGAAAACTAATGTAAACGAAGAACATAGTAAATATTGGATTTCGCTTTAAGTACAATTTATAACACATCAATAAGTTGACCGTTGCCTTTTGTAATTAGACAAGCCACGGATTTATAACACTCCATGAGGATCTGTAGCCTATACCTTGGCAGACCTGTAAAGTTTCCTGGTTTGAGCAGGCTGGGAGATTGCCGCCGTTTTCATAGGAGAGTACTTAACACTCTCCTTGACTGCTAATGTGTTGACTGCTAATGTGATTTAAAGGTTTAATTGTTTTGTACAAATATTTTACAGTAAAATGTTGTCAACAATAACGTTTTTGTGGAGATTCTTAATGTAAATGTTTTAACACAATATTAAATGTTAATATGTTTGGACCAAATACCAAATACAATTTTTTTTTTAATGTTCTTGAAAATATGCTAGTGTATGAGTTCAAGTAATGTACTATTTATTTATGTCAAGTCATTTTCCAAAATGTAAAAACACACTTCCTCTTTGACAAATGTTTAAAAGCCATATTGTAACATTTGCTGAGGAGGACGCCCTTTTTACACAACTGTAATGAACTTTAGTAAACAAAGATACTCTGCAAAAATCAAAACTTTAGGTGCTGTAGTTTTGTCAAAATCCGAGATTTTGAATAAACCGTCTTAATAAGACGGTTTATTATTACGATGGAAATATTAGTCAAACATGTATGCGATGTTCATAACACAGTACGTACACGACATGCGGGACACATACACTTAGGGATTCAATCATATTTCACCGTTGTTCACCACCGATTAACAACGATGCGTCCGCGTCGTCTGCGTGGTTTACTTCGCGAGGGCATTTTAGCTGCCCGAGCGAAGTAAACCACGCAGACGCGCCGGACGCAAGTTTTTAATCGGTGATGAACAACGGTGAAACATGATTGAATCCCTGTCAACAACGAAAACAAGCTAAAGATCGTCTAATTTACATGATTCTTTTATTCACAATATCCGTTTGTCATTGCCACTCAACCTTTCAAGAAGATTGATGATATCCCTGTTGATATCAGCAATAAAACTAAGAATAAAGCAAAGCGGTAATGTTTAGCGGTTACTTTACGTGTTTACGCATAAGTTCCAGGCATGACGAATTTTACGCGCTCACGGGTAACGCGTACACGTAACCTTGCGTTCGCGTATACGCTACTGTTAAAGTATGGATTCATCACGGATTAACAATGGTTGGCTCCTGTACAAAAGTATAGGAAGAGTTGCTGAAACACACATCAATGATTCCGTATGACAACCGCCGGAGTAACATGCATTGTTCTTCTCAAAATTGAAAGGGGACATATCTCACAGTAAGAAATAATAATCTATTTTTATAGAAATGTTACAATATGGCCTGAACTAAATATACAAAGAACAAGTCTATTTTAAGTGGGGAGTTCCATCCTGAAAGAGCACAGTAGCCTGTAACGATGTAAATACCATTTTAACAATAACACATGTTTAAGAGCGACAATTGCAATCCAAGAAGATTTTTCTCCTACCTACTTCAATAGTTATGTGCTCAGAATGTATGACGCATCACAAACAGTATAAAGCTTATTTACATTATACATGCATATATCTGTGATATATATATATATATTTGAACGTTTAAAACAAAAACTAATCTGAGCATCAATTTCCAAATTGAAGCAACAAACAGAAACATTTGTGACTCTATAAATGAAAAAAGATCCAGAT
Source organism: Amphiura filiformis (assembly GCF_039555335.1). Lineage (NCBI taxonomy): Eukaryota > Metazoa > Echinodermata > Ophiuroidea > Amphilepidida > Amphiuridae > Amphiura > Amphiura filiformis. The sequence goes on along the minus strand of NC_092634.1, from coordinate 4,990,443 downwards.
TCCGAAATTGCATCACGTCGCTGCGTAATAAGCTCTAGCTAACGAGGCACCTTTGCAAGAGAAGCAAACCATTTTGATTGTAACTTTGGGGCCTCAATCTCTTCTCATTCAAAGAAGTACTATAGAAACAACATGAAGATATAAATTCTAAAGCGTTGATGTGTTTCATATCACCCACATTGAGGCCAATTTAATATACGATGATTTGAATACAATGTAATAAAGTGAGGTAAAGGCTCACTAACAGAGCTATAATTTGCCAAATATGTCAACATGGTGGGTACCCAGCAAACGCTGACATTTTGACATCATTCGCAAAAGGTTATAAAAGGTTGTCAGAAAACGTTTAAATGTCGGGTTATATAAAGGGTATATTAAGAGTATAAAACGTTTTCATACCTTAAAAAACAATTTTTGATAATCTACTGCTCAGCAAACAAAAATGTTTTACAGAAAACGTTTAAATATCGGGTTATATAAAGGGTATAAAAACGTTTTAATAACATTCCAAAAACATTCTTGAAATCTTGATACAAAACATTCTAAACAAAAGAAATATTTTACGAAAAATGTTTGCTCAAAATATTTTCAATAACGTTTTAAAAACGTTTTCATGACCTTTATATAACCCGACATTTAAATGTTATTAAAAGGTTTTGAAAAAACATTTTAAGAACATTTCTGTGTTTGCTGGGTTTAAATATTTTAACATAATGTTATTTAAGTATTCACACAATATTTGGCAAAAATGTTTGCAAAAATAGTTTGCAATAACATTTTTTGAAAACATTTAAAAATATTGTTGTAGTGTGTTTTCACACAAAACGTTTTGAAACGTTATCATGACCTTTATATAACCCGACATTTTAATGTTATTAAAACGTTTTTACTTAAACCAAAAGCCAAAACGTTTTTAAAACGTTTTTGTGTTTGCTGGGTATGTACGTTTATAAATTGCATTCACGTATTGTACAGGGACAACTTAGTACTGTGTAACCACTTAGGCATAATTATTATGTATATGTGTGCAAGGTTTCCTGTACTCGCATTAATATGGCCAGGAGGAAGGCCCAACATTCGAACCCCACTTTCGAGTAGATTTGTGGACAAAATTGATTCAATATGGCAAATTAATTATTTCCCTTTCGAAATCATTGTTTTCTATGCAAGCAAAAATTTAGGGGCAAAATTGCGTAATTTTCCCGGTAATTTTCTAATGCATCTTGCGTACATACTGTATAATCTAGTCTGACACTAAAGAGAGGTTGTTGTTCGTGAAGTGCTGGAGTGAAACCGTATCAAAAAAGTGAGCTTTTACTCTCACAGTGACTTCCCTGATCAGATCCAATTACAGGGTTTCCCAGAATGATATACGGTATACCGGGAAAGTTGAACACTGTTAGGTTAATGTTATTGGTCGTATTGTTTTAAATTATAATGTTCTACACATATTCATCTTTCATAGGAATTTTAGAAGTTACAGAATTTTGCGTGAAAATGGTGAATTCCAAGTTTTGACGAAACAATAACAAATCAATCTCCGCCAACATTTCAAAACATGGGAATAGACGGACCACACTTGCTTTATGGGCCTTTGCTCGGCTAAAATCTGGTCCAACCACAACCTGACAAGATTTTTAAAGATTATCTATAATGCCCTTAATATACTTTATACATGTACTACCAATTACAACATATGGGCCACACACAAGGACTACTTAGCACAAACTGGAAGTCTTTGGGATGAGATGTCTCCGCTCAATAATATACAAGTTGGTACAACATGGAGAGATAGGATGAGAAATGAGGAATTTCATGTGAAGTTTAGAAGCTGTTTCCAAACAATGTCTAAAGTGTCACCAGGATTTCAATCAAGAGTAACATGCCGTCCGCAACTGTGTTAGAAGAACCAAATATAACAGGATTCCCAGCTCCTTCCTAATCGGCGAAGGCAGAACATCTTGCAAGGACGGACAGGAATGGAGGCGACGTTTAAATATTGGTTTAAATAAAAGTTGCTAGAAATATTAATGTTGCCACATAACGTTTACTTATGATTTAAAGAAGACTGTTCCGTCAAACTCATCTGCCAAAAGGAATTTAAAATTTTCCACATTTGCGAAGAATCTAAAACAGAATCACAAGCAGTATTTGAACAATAAATAATTGAATAGTTGAATTTGAAAACAAAAACTAATTAAAACAGCAAACAGAACCATAATTATTACGTTCTGCATATAACATTTGTATTAATAAATCCAGAATCGTTGCCATAGTGACTCTATGGATAAAAAGAGATCCAGATTCCATAATTGCATCACGTCTCTGCGTAATAATTTTCAGCTAACGAGACACTAATACAAGGAACGCAAACCATTGTACAATAAGTGCAACCTTGGGGCCCATCTCGTCTCATTCAACAGTGTTCAGAGAATCACTATAGCAAAATAGAACATGCAGAAAGAGAAATTATAATGGGCACAATATAATAAAATGATGATGTAATAAAGTGAGGTAAAGGCTCACTTACTGAGCAATAGTTTGCAAAATATGTCACCATGGAGAATATGGTATATTTTACACTTTGTTTTTACGTATTTCACAGGGGAACTATTTACTGTTTTTATTACACTAAAATAAATTCATCTCTTGAACCAAAAGAAGAAAACATTCAAACACCCTAGAAAAGCATTACTTAAATCAACCGCTCTCAGGCAGGAGAAAACACAATTACAAACAGCAAATACAAGAAAACAATTGTAATCATAGCGGGAAAAAAACAGTTAAAATTAATAACTTCTTGGGCATTCCGTTTTGGCTCATTTCAGGAATTAAAGATTGAATAGCATGACATCAGAATAGACTTGCATATTTGATCTTTCAATTCATTGAACTTGATGGAGATGTTTAGTTGGTTTGTCAAACAAGTCGGCCTATTTTTGCTGTCGGTGTCGATCAAACTAACAAGCATACCCGGTGTCGGTATAAATGTCGGAAGGGAAGAGTACCGATCGTTTTAGATACAATAAGGTTTACCTATGTTCCGATCAAAATGGCAACTGCAATATTCAAAGAGAATACTATACCATCATCGTAAGGACATTTTGTTGTTGTTTCTTGTTAGGATTTCATTTAAAATATGGAAAAAGCTGCGTCGGCAGTGTGAAAAGTAATATTAAGGTAAAAAGTACGATACTGCCGTAAAATATACAAAGTTTGGCGATCTTTCGGCCATAGGCCTTTTTCATAGCCATAATAAACTACATGTCAATCCACTTGTTGAAAGTAGTTCACTATATTTTATACAAAATGTTAATTAGGAAAGAAATTGGTTTAAGTTATTTAGAAGGGTAAATGTAAATTAACTTGTCATTATTTTTAATTACCTACAGCTCGATGTGCACACCAGGTTCACTATATTTAAACAATGTTAATCAGAATGCAAAAAATGCAAAAACGAATAAAAACTCTGCAAAACAATGCACGCATCAATTTCATGACATTGCAATCTCTGTAAAATTTAATAATCAGAAAAAAATGTTTGGATTTACTTAGAAGGGTAGGATTTAATTTAAAATGTCAATCCATTTAATTTAACTATCGTTTATTACATCTAGATGAGAGTGCACAGCTGGTTTACTGATATCAAGCGGAATTACGTTTACACAAAATGTTAATCATGAAAATGAAAAATGCACAAATGTCCCTACAATCTCTTATAAGGTCGCACAATAGCGTAAAATTCTCAAAATGTGATATATTTCTGTAAATTCCACCACTTCAGTGATGCAAAAGTGCAAATTTGTCGGTAAACTCAGTAAAGTTTTTGTTCACTCTTAGAAAAAAAGGTACAAGTTGGAACCCCTAAGAGTTCTTGACTTTGTACCGAATATGGAACCCTCAAGGGTTCTTCCAGGGAACCTTTATATTGGGGTTCTTTGAAGAACCCAAAAGGGTGCTTCAACGAAACTCTAAAGGGTCCCCAAAGAACCATATCACAAAGGTTCTTTATTGAACCCCTAAAGTTTCTTCAATTTTATCCCGTATATGGAACCCTACGGTTCTTCAAAGAATCTTCATGATAAGGGTTCTTTGAAGAACCCTCTCAAAAGGTTAACCTTTAAAGGTTCCTGGTGGAACCTTTAAAGGTTCTTCGTGTTTGTCCCCATATATGGCACCATATGGTTCTTCAAAGATCCTTTGCAATAAGGTTCTTTGAAGTATGGTGTCACGTACTCTTAAAAGTCTTAGGGGTGACGGGTATAAAATTCTACGTATTTGCTGGAAAATGTAAAATCTGTGATGTTAAATAGCGTTTGCTCTGCGTTTCAGTAGTACAGGGTGTCCCAGAAAAAATTACCGAGTGAATAAAATTGAATGTAAGTCGAGAAATAGATATCAGAATCAAACAATTTAAAATGAAACGCATAGCCTATTTTATTGTGCATCACATACGAAAATTTTATTTGATTCGGTTGACTGGTTGCGAAGAAATAATGATTACATAATGCGCGCATCAATGCAGTTCATTCCAAGTTTGATCAACAGGCACCTTTATCATACTCGCTCATCAGTTCCTAAAATTTGTGTATCTCATTTAATTTAGTTCACATTATATGTTTTATAATTCCACGGTGTTATGTTATTCATGTTTTCACTGCTTTGTCCGAGAAAACTTTGATTTCTGCAATTGGTAGCTTTCCAACTTTAATTCTTAAGGTCGTGCAAATATGTTATATTTTAACTTTCCAAAGAACATTTGAGCCAAGAATGACAATGATCAAGTGCTTACAGCTTCATGTGTAATTGTTGATACCATGCGACATTAATGTTGAAGTTTTAAACCTTGCATTACCATTTCTTGGAAATATTCCAAAAACATTAACGTGTGTGAGAAAGATTTTTAACCAGCAGGAATTCTGTATTCATTAATTCTTTATGCAACATTTATATCAACATTAACGAAAAAAGATATTTACAAGTACTGAGCATTATCTTACATGCAAGCTTTTATTTTCAATATCGTGCAGATTTTCAAATTTGAACACAAACTAATTAAATGTTTTGCAAGAAAGATTATTTAAAAAGAACGAAAAGGATTTCACCGAACAAAATATGGAGCCGATTGACAGTGACAAACTAGTGCGCATTGTTTTGAATGATCTTTCTTTCAAACTTGGAATGAAGTGAATTGACGCATGCGTTATGTAAACGCTCATTTCTTCGCAATTCGCAATCAGTCAACCGATTCCAGTAAAATTTGCATATAAGATGCAAAATAAGATGGGCTACACGCTGATTTTTAGATTTTTGGATTTTGATGTCTATTTTCTCGACTTACGTCCAAATTCATTTGCCCGGTAATTTTTTCTGGGACACCCTGTATGTAATACATAACATAAAAGGCATTTATTGAACGCCCCACAAAGAACGGAGCGCTTTACAGAAGAATATACAGGTACATGAACCATAAGCTAATACAAACAATACAAAGTATAATATATGTCATGACAATTGGATAAGAGCATGATAACCGAGATCAGTTCTTGAAGATATGATGGAGATTGTGAATGGAGGCATTTGAACACGTAGACCCGTAGTTTAAACTTGATACTTTCGCGAATTGGTAGCCAATGAAAGAGACGTAGTAAAGGAGCACTGGGATGGTCTCGGACAACAAGCATAATCAATCTGGCGGCCCTTGCAAACGCGTTTTAAGTCACCTTCATTGGCACCATAGAGCAAGCATTGCCATAGTCAATCCGGGAGAAAATGGGCGACTGAACAGCAAGTTTACAAGCATCTTGTAACAGCGGATGCGTGACAAATTCCTGAGATGATAGCTAACAGGTTTAATGATGGAAAAAAATCAGACTTTCATACACAACGGAGGATCGAATACGATGCCAAGGTTCCGCAAAGACTTAGTAGGTGTTATTGTTACATTACCAAGACTTCGAGTCAGAGTGATGTTATTGAGCCGGGCAGCAAACCCTGAAGAAACAGCAACAAAGAACTCGGTTTTAGCCTCGTTTAACTGCAATTTGTTTAAAGTCATCCACTGCTTTATTTCAGAAACGCAGGATTGTAGTTTCTTCAAGGCAAGTTGACATGCTCCGTCTACTCTCGGATCAAAGCTTATGTAAATTTGCGTGTCGTCGGCGTAAATGTGAAAGCAAACACCGTTTACACGAAGAGGTTTCCCATTCGGGTGAGTGTAGGCATTGTATCTCAACGGTCCCAATATGGATCCCTGTGGCACTCCAAATTCCATGATATGATTGTCAGAAAATGTACCAGATAAGCAAACTCTGCTTGAGCAATTCCTGAGATATGTATCAAACCAGTTCAAGGCGTTACCTTTGATATAGGTCTCGCGAAGTCTATTGATAAAAATGACATGATCAAGCGTGTCAAACGCCGCCGAAAGGTCGAGCATTGCAAGAAGAACGGCATGCTGTTTGTCAATAACAGACGCTATGTCGCTTTTTACCTGGAGGAGAGCTGGTTTATAAGCCGATTGAAACTTTTCAGAAAGATTGTTTCTGTTGATATGTTCATTTAAGCGAGTTACCGCTGCCATTTCCATGATTTTTGCCACAGTTCGACACTGGCCGATAGTTGAGTTCTGTAATGTATTTGCGTCCAATGTAGGTTGCACATGCACGAGGAATCCTTTTCAAGTGAAATTAACTCAATATTCAAAGATAATTACTTTACCATTTTTCGCTCATAAGACGTAATACAACTCACTCGCTAGCGTTCGCTCATAGCGCTGGTGTACGCACGCACGTGAATAGATACGTGCGCGAATCAGCTGCCTCACCGGTGTTGACGTCACTGCCACGGTGAAAAATGATACAGGTTTTCTGCAGGCTAATATATAAAACGATTATTACGTAACTTCAACAGCGTATATTAATAGTTCTATGGTTCCCGGTTGCTTAATTATTTCTATTTATGTTCTAGTAACTCAGGTAAGTGGAATAGATCGCCCTGCACTACAAGCAGATTACACTAATCATCTGTGTATGTCAGCAAACATAGATTGAATACAGTACCCCTTTTTTCAAAGATACCAATCTTACAGGTGCAAGTGATCAGCCTTTCTTTGGTTCAATGCATAGATAAAGCGTGAACGTTGTAGTGCAGGGCGATATATACAAATTTTCATTCATCTATTGCTATGGACAGTATTTAATCCGATTAATTACGTCACTTCTACGGCGAATAGCAAAATGTCGACTGCAGAAGGCAAGTATCCAATTTTCTTTTAACAGAAATTTCTTCAGCACCTTTCCATGATCATATTTGGAATCAGCATGAAAATGCTGATAAATTAGTAGGCATACAAACAAGTTCGGTGGTTCTCGAGAAAGCTCTTGATATTTTGAGAAAATATCTAAAAACTGAGGACTTTTTATATTGAAACCTATAACACGCAGAGCATTACATGTAAATGGTTTTGACCATAGCCACAATCAGATTATGATTATCATTTAAAGGATGGCTGCAATACTGCTTTAATACTAATAGTCAAGTGAAGTTATTATTGCTGATGTTTATGATCGTTCACAAAGGTATATTATATTAGTCTAATAGTCTTATATTCACATCCAAGCAGCCCATCCAGCTTGAAAACATCCAGAAAAGAGCTCTAGGAAATATCCTTGGGTCCAATTGTGATATGACAATGCTCTTGTTTTGTGTAATCTTGATAAGCTATCTGATTGGGTAGATCAACATTGCCTTAATTTTGCGCGTACATTGTCCAAGTCTGATCGTCCAAGTTGTTTCCTCCCAGCTGAGGTCAGGCTCATGGTAGACAATGCCCGTACAGATAGGTTTGTTAGGAGTCCAGTTCCTTACTTTGTTGGGCTGCTAAACAGCAACCCATCATAATACTGCCTCATCTCCTATAATTGCCTTACTGTGGATCCTGTTTCTTTTTGGCTGCCTTGAGTTCTGATCTCATTTGTTGTTTAGATTTATTTTGATGTTGTTATATATACTGCTTTTCTCATTGTTGTTTTTGCTCATACTTTGTGCATAGTGAAATTGGGCCTCCGGGCTGCAATTTTGTGCAAATACAAATCATATCAAATCATAATACTTGATTGGTAGAACGTTATGTAAGTTAAAGTTAACATTGGATAATAATTTGCTTGATGAAATAAAAGTCAACATTCAGCACATTAAATTACTGATTTGGTTAGCAAACAATGTTATTAAATAGCTGGACTTTGTACTTATACTTAGATGTATAGCAACTAGAGAATTAGAGAATGTGACCCAACACGAGTAATTGAGACTGAAGTTGAAAATTGATATCACAATCTTTAATATTTTAAATAAAAATTCAAATTCCATAACTAAGGAATGTCGATTTCAAGGTAATTTCTGAGTAGAAATTATTACCTAGATGTGAGTCATAATAAGAACGTGTCAATATAGCAAGAAATATACTAATTCTAATGTCACGGTTTAAACCTACAACTACTCAGCTATATTTCGTAACACGGACAACGTAGAGGGGTTGCACCCCACCACCCCACCCCCCCCCACCCCCATTTCAATTATAAACGTCATATACCGTTATATTTGGTACTAATGTATAGCTATGGGTCTTCTATATCCAGTGATACCACAATAAGTACAAACATCCCCCACATTATGTCGGTATGACGTCATAATGTGAGGGTGCCCATGCAAATTTGGGAAATTCTGGCTATGGACAAAAGTATAGTGAAAATTGATTTTCGGCTAAAAATGCTACAAAAATGTAATTTTCGCCGAATTTTCCCCTAAATATAAACGCATATGACTATTTTCACCTAACTAACAAGCCAACACTCAGTAACTCTTGGAATAATTTCACAAGAGCGAACCATCAACCCCCGCTCTATGGTCATCTTTGATGGCCGATCCTACCCCGGATAAGGTGCTGGGGTAAAAATGTTATCACTAAAATGAGCACAAAAGATGGATCTACGATTAGCTCAGGTCGTTTGGGCGTAAATACGTGCGGTTTTTTTATGACAGATAAAAAATCTTATGGGGGTTGGTACACCCCCCCCCCCCTTCGTAGATCTAGAGTTAATATCCTTTAGGATAATAACCAAATAATATTCTTGTTTTATCATGATATTGTAGTCTTTCCATACCTTCACAACTTGAGCTGTGTAACATACGTATTAAATCGGTTATCATCGGTTTTAGTATAGATGCAATGTTAATGGGATATGTAACCTTCTTTTCTGGGCGAGTCGGGTAGCTTCATTCAAGATGATCCCATGTCTTGCGAGCACTTCCTTTACTCCAACTGCCCACCTCTTTCTCGTGCCCACCTCTTACTCGGTCTTCTTCTAGCCCTAGTTCCTGTTGTTTAGCTGTTATAAGTTCTTGCTGCAGGTTGGCTAGGGGTCATTCGCATAAGGTGACCGAACCATTTAACTTGTTATTTTGCAACATATTCCGTGATTGGTGTGGTGCCCACCATCTTTCTGATATCTTCATTCCTGATTTTAAACCTCCTTGACTTATTAGCCGCTCTTATCTCATTTCACAGGTATTGAGCTTTTGGGTTGTTCTTTTGATTAGAGAGTCCAGTGTGCATGCTGCATTTAGTGTCTTGTAAATGAGGCTCTGGTCATCTGCAAAGAGAAGCCCATTTACTTCTCCACTAATCGGATTTGCTAGCCATTTTCAATTCACACAGAAATCAAAATTTAGGTCAAGCCATAGATTCTGGATGTATAGAGGTTGTTGTTTGAAGAAGCAAATGGCACTACCGCACCGCAATCACATCGATAGGACATACAGCTGCAAGTACATCTGCAAAATAATTATGACAGTATAAAATTCATAATTGGAAGGAAAACCAGACAGCGTTATTGCATACATTTAATTAACGCAGGCGTATGAGTCAAACAATAAATCTACCAATAATTAGGCATAATACCGGTCATAATACCATACATTAATCCAATTCAATACACAATTAATATGTTCCAATAAACATTTTTATTCTTTTTTAAAAGCAGATGCCGGAATTGATCTCAATTATGCTCATATCAGTGCAAATTAAATTTCGTTCGATATTATTCAGTGTTTTTAATAAAGAAGTTCACCCCAAGCTTGTCTACAAGCCATTGCATTACCCACTCATCACTGCTCATTTGAAGAGCTTTGTTGCAAAACCCCTTACATCCATTTTAGACTTTTTGAGAAAAACAACTTTTTTTAATTGTGCAATTACTACTTGTTCGATTTGATCCCTTTTGGTTTTGTATAAAGTGTTGATGAATTGACACTAAATTAATATGTTTGGTACAATTGTCAGCCTTCCTAATTATTTTATTATTTCTTCTATATCACGCCTTTTGTGGATGTAAGAGCTTTACAGCTAAATAAATTTACCCCTTTTCTACAAACCACCTGTGCAATCAAATTTGAGCCCATTTGTTTGCACTACTTTATGTAACTTGACTATAATGCTTTCAAAATAAAAAATAAAAATTGAAATATCTCATTTATTTTTTTTATTGTGAATTAAATTTTTAATTAAATTAGGCAAAATGCCATTTTTTAGTATTTTGGAAGCTACAACTTTTGTTAATTAAAATGTTTTTTTTTTTCAAAACAGTTCCTGTGGGTTTTAATACTTACAGAACATTCAAGGCTACTATTTAATATACTAAATACATCAAAAAATTAAAATGAATAGCATAAGCTTAAATTTTCCTTTTATTTTTTGTTCAAATAATACTCAATCCAAATGAAGAAATGGACAAATATTTGAAATGAAATGTCCCTGTTAAAGATTTTTGGCAAATTGCAAACAATTTACTCCTCAAAACAAATTTAAAGCTTATCAAGGCGTCTCAAGTTAGCCTTTTTACGACAAACAATCGCTTTCATTAGTGTTTCATTGACATCCTCTACATTGACTCACGCTTAAACACATAATATTTCAACCCATAACCAAGTTGTCACCGATATGCCCGTGTCCAGACAATCTAAGTAAACAAGATATTCTTTTAGGCACACTGTACTCGTGAATAAGGTATTACAAACGTATTTAAAAGTTAATTGTGAGGCATAAACGTATAGGCCTAACCATTGATTTATTACATTAGTGCACGAAATTTCAGTTCGCATGCACCGTACAATCGTGTAAATCATGTTCAAGTCGTAATATTTTGCAGAGTACTAGTAAATAGTACTTATGGCCTATTTTGATTTAAATATTTTAACTAATAGATTACGAAATTTCAATCTAAGCTTGGATTTGAACAAATTTAAATATTTACCCAGAGCAGCCAGCGCACATAAACGTTGAAAGAAACCGTGCAGCTGGCCGGATTCGAACTGGCGTCCTTCGTATTACTAGCACGACGCTCTGCCAATTGAGCCACAGAGACACACTGGAGAAGAGCGGAAGAAAACCTATAGGTGATAAGTTTGAATGGTGTTCGTCGCAGACGAAATAATTATACAAAGTCACATAAGGATGAAAATTATATCCTTAGTTCTCTGGGTTGATAGGATGAACTAATTTTAATCTTTACCCAGAGCAGCCAGTGTACATAAACGTTAAAAAGGTTTGTCTTTGGTGCCAAATGAGGGCACACTCATGAAATGAATTGTACTTGCTGTGGCAAAATCCAGTTGAATACACAATGCACCTCACCTATACCTACACAGCCTTGCAAACACAAACACTCCAGAACTAACTCTCCCACCTGCAGTATATAGACCTGCCCCCTCCCCCACCTGTCAGAATACCCCACCTACATTTCTACACACACCCTACATACTCTCACACCCAGACTATCAGCCCCCACAAACACACACGCACAAACCAAAACCAATCCCACAGAGGCATAACATAATATAATTATGACCTTTTTAAACGTATGTGACCGGATCGACAACCTCATCCCCCCACTTTATTCATCAAAACTGGGATTTTGATATCAGAACTTGGAAAGCTCATATTTTTTTCATTACTACAGTGAAATCTAACGCCCGAGATATGTTCCGTTTAAATGGTGTAAACAAACACGCACTTGTTTGTGGTTACCACATCCATGACAACGGAAGAGTATATACTATTCTACGGGACATTGTTATGCAAGTTTCTGCTTCTCATTTCAAAACCGCTGCAGTAATGCAACTCAAAATTTGGAAACGTATTATTTTAAAGCTAGGCATTAATCTACTAATGTAGAAAACAGAACATGCAAAATTGGACCATGTCTCTTTAAATGAATTAGATTCAAACTATTTAGCTTGACAAATCCATTAAATGATTACTCACGACTTTACCTTTCGCCATCAGGGCTAATGGCTTAATCACAAGTGAATTAGTCCACTGCTTTTCCCGCGAAACGGCTTCTTGACATTTCTCGTATCTCTCGATCACGTGTACGATCCACTGCTCAAAACAAAAACATCTTCACTTCCGGGAAATGTCAACAGGCCGTTTCGCGGGAAAAGCAGTTGACCAATTCACTTGTGATCAAGCCATCAGCCCTGATGGCGAAAGCTAAAGTCGTGAGTACTCATTTAATGGATTTGTCAAGCTAAAAAGTTTGAATTATTTATCTACAATCCTACAAATCCATCTATTTACTTAAATGAATTTGATTTCAAATCTGATTTCTTTGCGTAATTTTTATCATGAATCAGACTGGGCAATATTGTAAGTTCTAATATTCTAATTAGACATCCCCTCATGGTTTGGAATATTTTTTATTTTTGTATCAAATGCAGTTTTTAATCATATTAGGAACAGATTTATTGTTCTAGAGTGGTGCTCAGACGAATTTAATTGAAAGGTACAAATGTCCTTTGATGTTTACATCACACAGTTTGTCAATTAAACAAAGAATTATCCGAGGAAGCGCATTACAATGGAAGGATCACATAATTGCAACACTCTTTGGCGATCTCTTTGTATCACAAATTGAGATTAAAGACACTGGCAAACTTTCTTGTTCAAACAAAAACTTAAAATCTCACTGTGACATGTTCAGATAAGTCTCTTGCTTGAGAAAACGCAACTCAATATTTGGTGTGTCTATCCCTTGTCAGCTCAAGGTCACGTACGGGACGTGGCATTCTCTTGACCAGGTTTGCCAATGTTCCTTGTGGAATATCACGCCAGCAAGCAATAAGGACGTGTCTAAGTTCCTGCAGGGTGATTGGTTGTTGTCTATATTACTTAGCCTGCGGGATACTTCGGCCTATATGTTCTCTATAGAGTACATATCCGGGTTCAAAGCCGGCCAGTCCAGGTGTTCTCCATTCTCATTTTCAAGGAATTCCCTCACGCGCAGGGCTCTGTGCGCCGTGGTGTTGTCATCTTGGATCACAAAATTGTTCCCGAAGTCTCTACTTGCAAACGGAAACATAAATGTATCAAGAACATGCAGGTATTGGTCCTGGTTCATGTGTCCTTCTAGCTTGTAGAGGTCTGATTGTGACCTGCTGTGAAATGCTCCCCATATTGTGATTCCACCACCACCTCCATGGACTCTAGGAAGGATACAATCCTCAAGCAGGGCTTGACCAACCTGTCTTCGGACCTTGAATCGGTCATCTTGTCTGTAGAGAAGAAACCGGGCTAATTCGTCACTCAAGATCACATCACGTCAAGGGCCTACTGTCAAATTCCTATGTCTCTGTGACTAACGCAAGCGCGCGTGCCGATGTCTTTGCAGAATTATCTGCTTTCTTATTGGTCATCTTGCGCGAAAACCTGCACTAACCAGTCTGTTGTTCACAGGTTTCCTGGTAACAGGCGAGTTTATGGACCTCAGACATTCTGCTCGTAGCCGAGGTGCAGGCTTCGTGCGGCTATTGTGGCAAAGTCTCAGAAGAGATCGGGCTTCCCTGGCGGTTGTCTTTCGGGGCCGACCTGACCTTGGTCTAGGTGTAGCAGTTCCGGTCTCTCGACGTCTCTTCAAAATTTTAGAAACTGCACCTTGTGGAATTCCTAAAGCGGCACCGATATCCTTCTGTTTGTTGCCGCGATTACATAAATGACGCGGGCGTATAAATCTGCGCTAAACTCGCACCCCATGATCAGAAATATTGTATACATAAGAAGCCATTGTGCTACATTACGTAATGTGTTATATGGAATGGTACCTAAGAGCTTGCCTGAAACTCGTGATCCATTTTGCATGACTGACGGGTCATTGCTGGTAAGAAATCTTCACTTAAAAACAGGGCTATGCAAAAAATAAAAAATATTCCAAACTTTTGTCCATGACTGTAGTATGGTAGGTATTTTATTTAGTTTTGTATTTTTTTTTCATTTCAACTCAATTCAATTTCAATGTCGACTTAAATGTCGACTAAAAAACCTTGCGACAGTTCTTACTAAATTATTATTTTATCCATCGTATGTTATCGCTATGGGCTTAAACACCTTATGCATTTACATTGCGCAAGTACAGTGTATTGATAATTTCCCCCATGCATAAGAAGTAACGACATTATATTCCATTTCAGTGTCGCAATTATACAGGGTGTAACAATAAAGTAATAAATCACATATATGTCGTTTATGTTGTGGTTTGATATTTATATGTCTATCACGATAATTTCTTTAGCCACCAGCTCGACGGTATAAAAGTGAAAATATGGCCAATTATGTAACCTAGTCTTAAAACCGCTTGGGCCACTTTTGTCTAAACTGTTACAAAAGTGACTGAATAGAGTTGGAACAATGGACGATGCTCTTATGATAGGTAGTTTTAAACAATGGGGTATTCGAAGTGGTAGAAATGATTACATAATAGAATATCTCCTTGAGTTTTTGAAAGTCACAACTAATCACTGACATAACAACCTCATTTACCAGAAATCGTGGCTGCAGCTCAACAACTTCAACCCCAATTCACGTTGGAAGAGCGTATTTTTATGATTGTGACATTCGGTAGCACTGGAGTCAAGCAGAAACCATAAGATTGTTTATAGCTCATTTTCGAAACTCATGTCTTCCATCAAGGCATACAATTACATATAACTATGAGAAGTATGTGGAATTTGTTAACAGAAATGCTGGCAATAGTGGTCGCCCAAGAACAGCTAGAAGCCAAGCTGAACTTAATTTTAAAATCCTATTGTTTTGTACTTATGGATGCAAAAACTGTTCTCAGTTTTACCAACGATATCTCAGGGATATGAGAAATTACTTTATTTATAAGATAATTTGAAATAAATTTCATGACGTCATTTATAGATTTTAAAGAAAGATCATATTATCATTAAGTTCATGTTAATTATATGAAGAAACACGACTTATAATTATTTTGTGTCAGTTCTTTGATGTTTAATGCACGATAAGCATATCTACGCGGTACAAACTTGATGTGCGCAAACATGGCAAAAGTGGCCCAACACGTTTGCTGGACGTTTTAATTAATCGGACATAACTTTTGAACCCAAGCTAGTAAAGAAACCAACTAAACGTCTTCTTTTAGCCAAGATATTACTGATTATATTGCATATAACATTTGTGCCATAACTCTTTTAGTTTTTTCCTGAGAAGACAAAATGCAATTGTATAAATTTTATTGTTACACCCTGTACAATCGTGCGTGGTATAAAAATGAACCCATCAATTTAGGGAAACAATTTATTTCAAAATACAATGACACGAGTTTCCATTTGTCACAATTTCTCAAACGATCCATCTGTCACAAATTTAGGATGACAATGGGTTATTCCAGTTGAAATCCATACACCCCCTATGAAAGACATGACCTTCCACACAGGGAGTGTGAATTTCAAATGAGGTTACTTGAATGGGTGACTCAATTTGAAATCTGCACGCTTTGTGCATGCCTTTCAGGGGGGAGGTGTGTATGGATTTTAACTGGAATAGCCAAATATCCGTGTCATATATCACCGATATCATATGACATATGAGGCAAATTTTCGATGGAAACAAAATTGAGATGGACTAAGGGAGTTGATGCCATTGATTTAAACAAATATGAAATTCAGTCAACTAATGCTTGAACTTCACCCATTACATTATATTGTGCCATGATTGATTACTTTGCATAACAAACAGAATTCGTTTTAAACATTTTCATGAAATTCCAAATGTATACTCCAACATGATTAAAGTGTAAAGATTCATGTAAAATAAAATAAAATTTGGCTGATTCCGTTAGCTGTAAATATCTCCAAAAATCAGGTTTGAAAATAAAAAACAATTTCATGTTATAAGATCGTACATTATGGCTTAATTGTTAACCCGTACATGCATTAAATCATTATAATCTCTAATATTTCGCTTCAGTGGTTAAAAGTCAACCTACACGAGTTATAGGCTACCTGTGTTTAACTTGTACTATTTGATAATCCCCATAATTGACAGTGAAAATATAATCCTAACAACAGCAGAAATAATTATAACAAATGGAACGCAACTTGGGCTTGAAAATGGGAACAATAGCATAAGAGAAATAATATTATTATCATCTTATGTAAATTACCAAGTAGTAAATATACACGGATTTTATCGAGTTACAGAAGCCTTTAGATATAATGGTATAGGCATATCTTGAGCTAAAACGGGGCAAAATAACTTGAGTAGGATAAAGGATGGAAAAGGGTGGCACTACCGAACAGTGCCGAGGAATTGAAAATTGCCTTTGCCAGCACTCACAACCCTGTTTACGAATATTTAGTGTTTCAAGAACATGATGCAGTAATGTCTACAGTAGATTTCATCACGACCTTTGCAGGACTTAAAACCCATTAAAAGCTATTAAACCAAGATAACACTCATTGAAAACAGCTCAACTGATTAAATCAGACCTTCTCTGGTTAAATCCACACAACACATGTGTCTGTTTTACCTGCGCTGGTATTATAGTTTCAGTTGGGTAACCTATTATAAAGCATACGCAAGGTAACAATAATATGTGGCCTTTGTTCACGAAATGAGACAATAGTCTGCTTATTGTTAACCAGCATTCTTGAAAATGAGCAACATAATGATTGTTGACTTAACATGGTTTAGAAATAATTTCTTCATATTTTTTGGTGTTATCTTTCATTTACATATCCTTCCTAAAACACAAAAGTGCGAATACTTCCAAACACCTAAATTGGCTAAAAATTTAGGACATGTTACAAAACTATATTTCCAAGAATTTCAGAAAATACTTTAAATATTGGCCGGTTATGTTTCACACAGTGACGTTAACTAGGAAATATCATATACTTCTAACATACACTATTTGTAGAGGTCACGCGTCAATGGAAAGAGCATTGTGTATTGTGTATATGAAAATGGACAGTAACTGCAGTATGAGATGCTTTTTCTGGGGTTAGATTTCTACCTATAGAGCCGTTTACATATCAGCCGTCTCTGCATGCTATCACATTTTAGTTATAGTAAAAATATAGTTTTTATTTAGGCTCAGAGACATTATTGACCGAGTGATTTTTCATTTTTCAGTTGCATATTCGACAGGTTTTAGAGCCCATACCTGAACGAGGATAGTGTTGTTCCCTAAATGACTTTTTAGAGCCCATACTTGAACGTGGATATTGTTTTTTCCCGCTACCAAATGACTTGAGTTAATTTTAGGACCATTTGCGCTCATTTGTTTTACCTATCATTAAAAGAGGGGTAGTGGCGGGTTGGAGAACAACACTGAGTCCATTGTTGCTCTTACACAAATATGGTTTAGTGCTGTTAAATTCACACTCGATATTTAGGTTAGTCATTTCGTTGACGTATTCTTTGTGCAATGCTATTATTTCGCAATTGTGCGAGGGCGCACCTACATTATGGAGCCATAGTCAGGGCCATGGTGACGGCTATCTATCTGTTAGTATTGGCACCGCCTAGGTACTAGTATAGAAATCCTAAAAATCCAATTATTATTTTTCGTACGACATTTTAGCACAAAGCTTTATGTTTTACAATTTGTATACAGTCTGGTAGTTCTGATCTTGAGCGGCCAAGCTGCATAGTGAGCAACCCTGTGCATGCTGAGTGTAGCTGAGTGCGATTGGTCATTTGACTACTTTCTCTAAGCCACTGGTAAACTGTGCTATGTATTCCATAGAATAAGTTTCTTATGACCAATAATGATTTACTTTAAACCTGACAGTTTTGACTATTTTGAGCGATGACCATCTTCAGAGTGATGTTTCTTGATCCAACTTCTGTACACCAACAATTGCACCCAGAGGATCGGACGTGACTAAGGTAAAGTATCGCCTCGTCTCTGTTTATGGTGTTCAGTGGTCTCTTCCTTATCCAAATTGCTTCTCTGATACGGCGGACTCCCAAATTCAGTTCATTCCTTCTTGAGAACTTGAGCATCTTTCCAGTTGACAACATTGTTTGTTGAACGGAAAATAATGTATGTAATGAGCCCGATAATGAGTTTCTTCAATCGTAATGATATACGTGCTGCTGTTGAGAGCTAGGCCTATCTTGATGACCACTTATATTTAAATTAATAAACGGTCTATGGAACACCCGGACAGAATAATGCGCTTCAGCTAAGGATAATACAGGCTTTAACGACTCGACTCAAATGACTCGAATCGACGTTCTAGGATTCGTGACTCTGCATGACTCATAATATATAATCATGGTTTACCCATTTTATTGTCAAATTATTTCGTATTTAAGATTATCTGATATGTATTCAACATAAATATCCGAGTACCTTTACAACAAACATTTTCTATTGAAAAATGAAAAAAATGTAAATTTGCATATTTGAATAATCAATTAGTCAACTTCAATTTTTTTCGAAACGTTTCCATTGATACACAACTAGACTTCTTTGGTTTTCGTTTAACGTTTCGGCGCCCATTGAAAAATATGATTTGCCTACTTTCTCCCCGCCTGCGTCGTGCTGAAGATGCTGAGCCAGATATACCCGGCTCCCGACCAATCACGAGCGCTGTTAGATGGATAGCGCATATGTATAATAATTATAATGCTTCAAGACAATGTAAGATTTGTTGATAAATCAAAGCTTTTAAGCAATGTCATGAGAAATTCCGTTATATCTGAAACAAACGTATAGATTTATAAATCAATATATTCACAACAGCGGACAGGAAAACAACGATGATTTTTTAAAGTTCACACCACGATAAAGCAAAGTTGATGACCCTAACCAAAACCACATTATTTACAAGTTCAGTTTTCTTGCTATCATATGACATGATTATGATAGATAATACTCGTATGATGTTATGATATCACATTTAAACCACGATTTTGATCAAACTTACCCGCATTAGACAAGTAAAGTACTTACCAATTATTGCAATAGCGCCTACATTTTGTCTAATAAGCTTATATTTACAACCAAACTGACCGCGTTCTGTTTTTCTATATTTGCCCCTTGGCTCGCCTGGCTAGCTAAAGAAATTCGTTTAAAAATACTATGACGGTAAAAAGGTATGACTGTTGGCGCACCCTGTATAATTGTTGACACATTACCAAAATCAACAGAATTGCAACAAAGACAACAAATTGTTTGATGATTGATAAATCAGGCTGCGAAACTTTTACGAGCAAAGTACACACACCATTGTTATAAACAAGTTCAAAGATGGCGATATATCTACGTGCAAGGTAAGATTGCAGCTGAGTATTAATTAAATTTTATTTATTTCAATAGGTTTTACTACAATTATCGACTCGAATACTCTTTGGTGTTTTACAATTATAGGTAATACAATATATTCAGGAATCCATTTAATTTTGTGATCAGGTGAGTATAAAATTCCACCTAAATATTTTTGGCTGAATTGGAATCGGACAACGGAAGTGGTATAGACATGAATTGGTGTTTTACTTTGGGCAAAGGAAGACGTTAAACTCCTAAGTTTACTTTAATAACTGAAGAAGATACAGATCATTTATGAGGCTTACTGAAGATATGTTGAAGGCACGATCAGGAAAATTGAAATATTAAGATTTCTTACGTTAACGTTAAATTCAGCACTTACGTCATTTTGTGACGGATTTCGAATGATTTATATGGCGTGCACGTAGATGATACAACTTCTGTGCAAAATATATTGCAGAACCTCTAACATCAGCATAAATATTGCAAGTTATAAGAATCGGATACAGAAAACAAAATAGATGATTGTGACAATAAACATGAATGTCTTCTTTTTTCAGATTGGTGTTGGCATTTTTAACTTTTACTTTGTACGCCACTTCATCAGTACAAGCAGAAACTATACGGCTTGAAGGGACTCATGGCATCTTGTCCTCACCAAATTTCCCACATCCGTACACCATCAATACAGACCTTACTTGGAACATTACAGTTCCTGAAGGCAGAAGAGTAAGCCTAGAGTTTACTGAGTTCGATCTTGAAAATTCTTGGGAATGCGAGTCAGATGTTGTAACGGTATGTATATTATATTTAAGTCATATTTTTGTTCACATAAAATTATTAAATGAAAACAAAAATGTAGAAAAAAAAATCAACTGAACTTTCATTTATGAGGACAAAAAATTATCAGGCATATACATTATTTATTATGATTTTTTTTAGTTTCGGATATCACTTAAAGGGAGTTCAATTTTTGGAATACGGTTACATAAGTTTCAAAGATAACTTTACTGAACATGTTCATCAGGACTGTTATGAAATAGTAGAAATGTCTTACTTCTAGTCCAATAAACTCACTGTGGATGTCTACCAGACATCTTTTTCTACACTATTGTTGCTGTGACGATCTTTTGTATCCCACTGATGCTGGCAACCTCGTTGCTAAGCAACCATCAGCAATTTTAACTAATTTACAACTAAGACTGGAGTGTGGCTTAGTCTAGGTCAGGCAAGATCTTAAGTATTTCATTCAGAGGATCCAAAACAGTGAAAATTCTAAAATTGTGCCTCTAATTTCCACCACTCTATATGACAGTACACAACACAACATTACCTGTTTACAATATGGTTTATCTAAGATGTGATTTTAAGGTGGCAGAAGAGGGGGGGGGGGGCGACGGGACGTGTCCCCGCATACATTTTCCACGGGGGACTTCCCCTTGAACATACTAGTAGAAGAAAAAATAAAGCAAAATTGCCTCGTACATCCTTCTTTTTAGCCCGGAAATCACAGTGTGTTGAGCCCGAATAGGGTAAAATTGTGAACTGGCCTATGAACAACTTGAAATTTCGCCTTCATTTCGGGCTACTTTAGTCTGAAATTGAAAGTCAGCCTTTTTACGTAGACAGTGTGATATGCCCTAAAAGTAGCAAAACTTCTCTGATCGGATAAGTAGTGTAGTGCAAAGATTATGTTATCATATATATATATCTACCAAAATACGTTTCAATACGTAAAAAGGGGCCAAAGTTTAAAAAATCTTTCCTGTGTGGCTTTTCACCCTTTTTTAAACTTGGTCCCATTCAGTATAGTAGTAATTTCTACAATTAGGTTTAAGACTGTTCAAAAGCATAGGCTATGTATTATCAAAATCATTTGAAGGTTTATGTTTTATTATATTGCGTGATCATAGAGAGTAGTAGAGTATTATATATACTTAGCAAATTGACTGTCTGTCAACTTGCATATAGGCCCTACATCTGTACATGTGGCGCAGAATCGCACAAGACGATGAAGAATTTAACAAAGTGAGTATTTGCTACTTTTGTTTAAATCAAAATACATTATAACGTCTTTACGGAAAAACTTCAATCACGCACGAACATTAATTCATTTACTCTACAAAATGAACAATGACAACTAAGAAAACAAACAAGTAGCCTAAAGATGACTTCATATGGGTCTTTAGAAACTTTCATAAATGGGACCAAGTTTAAAAAGGGTGAAAAGCCACACAGGAAAGATTTTTAAACTTTGGCCCCTTTTACGTTTTGAAACGTTTTTGGTAGATATTATTCTTTTTTGAGGTAAAAAATATTGCGCAGTAAGTGGGTTCTTTGTAGCCATGCGAGGCGAACTAGTTGGATATCCATATTTCGCGGTTAATGGTTCTTTGTAGCCTTGCGGGGCAAACTAGTTGGATATCCATATTTCGGGATGAGTGGTTTTTTGAAGCTTCGAGGGGCAAACTAGTTGGATATCCATATTTCGCGGTTTGTGGTTCTTTTTATCCCTGCGGGGCAAACTAGTTCGATATCCTCATTTCGCGGTTAGTGGTTTTGACGACCCGTAACCACCCCAATCAGCTGCATGGGGTAAGAATTATTTAAAAAAATTAATAGCTGAACCCAATAGTTCAGCGAGGGACTGGAAACGACATATTGATGACTATATATAGAGTGTATTCAATAAACCCAAGCAGAACGAGAGCTGCTAAGTAACCGTTATCCATAACCATAAACACATGCATGATCAGACAACGAGTGTTCAATTTCCTCATAGGTTCCCACGTTGTACACACGTCAGTCGAATTTGGCGGTGTTGGTTTGTTAGCCCTCCAAGCTATAACATCGTTCACTTTTTGTTGAACTTTGTATGTGGGCCTCACTGTAATAACATAAAGATCAGTCTGATCAGTGTGATATCATTTCAAGAGGTCACTTCACATGATTAAGCTAAACAGCCTAATTCGGCCCTGATTTGGTAAATGATCTAACTTAAAATTAAAATCGCTGTTTCGAGAAAAAGAGCTTTAAAGTTTGAACACTTGACGTTTTTCTTTTTGAATAAAATAAATTATTAAACAGATCTAATGTCTTAGAAAATATATAAATCTCATTATTTGGTGCAGAAAAAAATTAAGAGTCCCACGTAACATCGCATGGTAAAAAGTGAAAGGTAATTGAACAAAATGGTGTTGTTCAACGATGTTTTAATATAAAGTTATACACTGACTTTCGTACAAAAGTACTTTATCAAAGTGAGCAAAACAACCGTGACACTCCCATCACGCGCCACTACAACGAGATTCCCCAAATTCCGTCTGATCTTAAAGTCACTGGCCTTCTCCAAACCTCAGGTTCAGATCACTAGCGTTGGTTGAAGGAACAACATACAATCAATCAATCAATTTATTGTATCCATTCATATACATACTATATGCCATTACGGCACCCTTGTTGGCCCTGATAGCATCGGACTTAATGTCCAATTTTCTGCATTCAAACTTTAATTTCCTTTTGGTCACGCCCTGCCCATTTGGTAGATCTTCATTCTCTCCATTATAGCAGTTTTTTGTATTAATTTCTTTCTCTCTTTCTTTCTTTCTCTCTTTCTTTCTTTCTCCCCTTCTTTCTTTCTCTCTTTCTTTCTTACCCTCCTTTCTTTCGTTTTTCTTTCTTTCTATCATAGGCCTACTTTCATTATTCCTTTCCTTTTTAGTTCTTTTTCTTTTCTTTATTTCTTTCTTCTCTTTTCATATTCCTTCCTTGCTTTTTTCCTTTCTTTCATTCTTTCTTTCTTCCTTCCTTTCTTTCTCTCCTTCTTTCTTTCTTTCTTTCTTTCTTTCTTTCTTTTTCTTTCTTCCTCTTTTTCTTTCTTTTTCATTCTTTCTTTCTTTCTTTCTTATTTTCTTTCTTTCTTTCATAGGCCTACTTTCATTCTTTCCTTTCCTTTTTCCTTTCTTTATTTCTTTCTTCTCATTTCTTTTTCCTTCCTTTCTTTCTTTCCTCCTTTCTTTTTTTCTTTCTTTCTATTTTCTCTTTCTTGTTCATTCTTTATTTCTTCCTTCATTTTCATCAGTCTCTCTTCCTCTTTCTTTGCATTTCATTTAATATCTAGAGTTTGTCTGCGACTGCTTTCGCTCGCGCTGCTTTAATTTGCGTGTTGCGCCATTTCTAGTACGCACCTTTTAACATCGCGTTTCTCATTTTTATTTTCCGCGCTCGCAGACATTCTCTATTTTGCTCACTTTGATAAAGTACTTTTGTACGAAACGTCAGTGTATAATTTTATATTAAAACATCGTTGAACAACACCACTTTGTTCAATTATTTTTCATTATTTGGTGGCATGGTGGTGATTTGAGGATGTCACCAATGAAAAGGGCGGCATCCAAATTTCAAGTTATTGTCAATTCATTTTAAGCCAGTGGTAACCAGTATTTCAAAAAAAGGGTGTAGCTTTGAATTGATGTGATGGGATTCAATTTTATTCAATATCTATGCCAACCAACAGATCGTTCTACGGTTTCACGATTTAAATTACTATAGGCCTATGGCCCTAGATTGCCGAGAAGGATTGATGCAAACATCATGCATGTGAAATGTTCCAAACGTTAATGAACGAGAATGAAAAGAACAGATTAACTTTATCATGTTTGTCTCCCTATGCATGAGTGCGTATATTTATGGCCTTTACAATATTTCCTTATGTTCTTGTTAGGTATGGGGTATTATTATAATAAAAAATGGTTATATTAAATGAAATCCTGGCATAAATAAATCGTCTTCATTCAATTGTGCTCTCTCTAAAGCAAGTAGAAAGAACTTGTACACTTTCAACATGGGAACACGTTTTGACGTATCTATAATTAGTAAAAAGATGTAGCTCAGCGGCCAGCCAACAAAAAGAAAATGTCTATAGTAGGCCCTTAGCTGGCCCTATACGTGAAACAAGATTTTCTCTCTGAATTGGCCGTATTTTACGTGTAAGAAAATCAATCGCATTATCGTGTTCACTCAAAAATTTAGAAAATAAATGGGCACTTCTGGGTTGGGTATCTATAGATTCTATAGAATTTAAGTATGATATATTTTCGATGGTAAATATATTTCACTTTCAAAGTTTGTAGTTTTCATAATTGCAATTTCTGAATATGATATAAAAAGCGGTAATAAGTCTATAAATGTAAGAGTATCGGATCATTTTGAATGTTAATAAATGCGAAACGCCGTCGGTAGACACCAGCAATATCAGGAATTGCCGCGATTCTTGCAATAGCTTTTATGAATAGAATACAATAGTGGATACAATAGCGGATACAATAGCGGAACAATAGAGCTCTCTTACGGGCAAATAAACCTTGTCGCGTTTTGCTAAATTTCACTTCTTCTTTTTCATGAACTAACCGTTATTTTTAAAACTTGTGGCAAAACATCGACCGATGTTTTTAATATATATAAACTTACCGCAAATTTATATTTTAACAGATATCATAGAATGGAACAGAAGCATTCTGTGATAATAGCAAAACCAGCAATGAAGTTACACCTTCAAAGGAAGCATAATATCCAAGGAGAGGAAATTTTATGATAATTAATGTAAAGATTATCTTATTGCAAATTTATATCTTAACAGATATTAGAAAATGGAACAGAAGTCTATAGATTCTGTGGCAATAGGAAGACCGGTAACGGAGCCACACCTGCAGGGGAAGCCATTAAATCGGCAGCAAATAACATGATTGTAAGCTTCCATTCGGACCATTCAGATTTGCTCCGATACACTGGATTTCGTGCGATATTCGTCGCAGAAGGTAATTAATTTAAACATCTAATCTTATCACATGTATTTTACGGCATTGTGCAGAAGAGAAGTTATTCATCGGTAGAACACCAGCGCTGTCACTTTCAGGGACTTATTTTACCCTTTTTATGATGAGCACTTCATTGTAGTTTCCTCTTGTCATGCTTGTGAAGGTGGCTTTGGACTTACAAAGAAACAAAATCAGCTTATACTTAAGCCTATGAATAACAGGGCTTAAGCTACACTAGCAAGTGCCACACCGTTGCAACGGTCCTTCCGGGGTGATGTAAGGCAGCAGGGAGGACTAATATAGAGCTTTAGGCTGAAATTTACAAACTGGTGGACATGCGTGTTTATGCCATTGAGCTATTGAGAATATTTTGACATAAGACCTGCCAGCTAAATTTTAAACGTGGTAATTTTGTTTTTATTCAGATATCAATGAGTGTGAAAACGACAATGGAGGATGTGTACATTACTGTCATAATTACATAGGAGGACACTATTGTTCTTGCAAAGAATTTTACCTACTACATGAAGACGGGGCTTCTTGTGTTGGTAGGTATTACCCGGGGGTATTACACCTAGATACGTAGCCTTGCCTCCCTCAATCGTTTCATTGTTTAAACCTAATATTAATAAGTACACAGCACTAGTATTAGCAGCGTATAATACTAAAGTCTATTTGGGCAAGGGGTAGTAGGGTATTCGGACGCCGTTTATAATGGTTTTAGACTGTTTCATCTGCTGATTATATTTTGTCGGTGACGCTGTAAACACATATCTGCCAAAAGTATGAAAGATGCTCTTCCTGCAATGTCTACAAATTGACTACATGTACATTAATTGCGAGACTGGCATTAAAAAAAATAAATGTTACCCAATTATGGCTCTAGGTCCATCTGCCATGATTTACTCTTAGTTTTCTCCTAATGAGGATCTGGGATTAAACAAAAATATTCATATTTCAGCACAATGTTCAAGTAACACTCTCACCGACTTGACTGACATCATCAAGACTCCAGAATACCCGGATAAATATCCTGGCTACAGCGATTGTGATTGGACCATTACTGTGGCAGAAGGTTACGTCATCGAGTTGGTATTCAATGATTTTGAAATAGAAGATCACCCAGATGGAGGCTGTCCTTACGACTCACTTATGGTAAAGGTTTTGTTTTTGCTTCAAGTTAACAAATAAAAAGTGCTTGCTCTTTACCTATACCTATCAAACACACTACAGTAAGCCAAAAAATTAAGGTACCAGTTGTGTTCACTCCTGTATATCCTAATAAAGACAAATATGTAAGATTAAAACAAGCAGCCAATACCTGTACTCTTTAGCTCTGATTTAAGACCTTATTTGTTGAAATTGGTTGAGAATTAAAGATACAGTGATCTAAAACCTACTGAAGAAACAAAATCAAAAGTTGCACTTTTGTGTTCTAATCAATGAAAGCACGACGCTAGTTTTAACGTGCTAATCAATGGAAGCACGGCCTGCTGCGTTGTGTACAAATCTATAGGGCATCATATGGAGCAAACTGCAACTTTTAAATTGGCATCTACCTTGAGTTTTTGGATCGTCGTGTGTTTATTTCTTGAACAATTTCAACAAATGAGGTCTTAAATTCGAGTTAAAAGATGTAGCTATTGGCCGCTGGTTCCAATTATGACATATCTGTCTTTGTTTAGGATATACAAGGGGTGAACATAACTGGTACCTTAATTATTTGGCTTACTGTATATTGGTTAGTAGCTCTGGTAGGGCCCAAGTATTTCTTAATGCCAAAACCAACTAAAAGCAGCCTTCAAAATAATTTGGTACTATAATTATTTGTAGTTTGTGTTTTATGATCAAAAAAAAATTTATATGGAGTTCTTTTATTTGCGTATGATTTCGTTCAGAGTGATTCCAAATTCGGCAAATAAGTGCTCTTATTTTTATGATTTCAATGAATTGTTATGCTATCAGAGGACAAATGAGATAGTAGATATTATACATGAAGAATTTGATGGGATTTTTGTAATTTCCAACATATCTTTAGTGACACGCACATGGACATTTATATTATTGGGAAGGAATTGATACCAGAAAGAAACTCACTTTTCGGACTAACAATCAGTTAAACATTATTGACAAACGTAAAATAATCCCCCCCCCTCCATTTTTTTTAAAAAGCACCATCAGAAGCAGCCTGTATGTTTAGAATATTTAAACTTAATAATGAATTGCATCCAAATGTCACATATTCGAGTCTGGTTTGGTATAATTATATGCAATAAAGCGGTAACTTTTGATCATTTAAACCATTAAACCAATAAAACCATTGGCAATATCTAGATTTGTCAATAGTATGAAATGTAATCCTTTATTGTTTCAGATTGAAGCAAACGGTCAAACTACTGGTCCATTCTGTGGAACTACCACAGCCGATTGGCCTCAACAAATAACCACAAGTGGACATGAACTGAAGCTTACATTCCATTCAGATAGATTGCTTGGCTTAAAAGGTTTCAAGGCAACTTATCATGCGATACGTAAGTAAAAAGATTCTACCATCTGAGCTATCGAGCCCTTTGATAAACGGCAATCTCAATTACCAATATCTTTGCTCGGACGCTGGTCAGAGCCATGTATTATAGGCCTATATTGTTTACTAAATAAAGTACAGCCACACATAAGTTTAGTGAACATCAAATTTTACCCATGGGGCGGGGGAAATATTTTCCTGTTGCACTAAAACGGCTAAGGCACAACATCGGTTTTGGTCCTATAGCGCTATCGGTGCCCGAAGAGGTGCGATGGCACTTTAATCATAGGCCTATACCCTGAATATTTGTACAGTGCACTTCTTTTTTATTTGATTTCCACAACACTCTGCAACTGTTAATCATTAATCTTGTTACAACATATTACATCTCCAGGGACTGATGTTAAGAGTTATCGGTACCTAACCGAGCACCGATAGTTCTATAGGACCAAATTCGATGTGGTGCCGAAATGGGCACTATGATAA
The DNA here is from genome assembly GCF_039555335.1 of Amphiura filiformis. Lineage (NCBI taxonomy): Eukaryota > Metazoa > Echinodermata > Ophiuroidea > Amphilepidida > Amphiuridae > Amphiura > Amphiura filiformis. Next base: position 4,961,980 of record NC_092634.1, on the reverse strand, counting down.
TAAATAAATAATAAATAAAAATGGGCGCCCAAATGACTTAAGCTAATCTTAGGTTCATTTATCCCTTGCGATCTTCAGTAAGACAAGGGATTATAAAATGTTGGTATTTATACAGCGCCTTTCACATGTGAACATGTACCAAAGCGCTTTACATTTATTCCGCCGTCGTTAGAATATGTCAGCTGCCATACAATGCCCAAGGCATGCTCATACCTTTGGGAGGCGCTCAATGGACAGTATTCATAACAGCTCCCATTTCACACCTGGGTGGAGAGGAGTAATCGAGATAAAGTGCCTTACTCAAGGGCACAACACGATGGCGTCGGCGGGGTTCGAACCCGCAACCTTCCGAATATGAGTCGTAGCCCGTTCCGCTCGGCCACCGTGCTCCCTTGAAAGGGAAAAGACTTAATGAAAAAATCAATATGTTTAACTAAAGTACACCTGCAAATGTATTTTTAGCTAAGCCATGTGATGCGATTCAAGCACCAGTCAACGGAAGGCTTACTGTGGAAGAACTCGTCTATGGTCAAATTGCAATATATGGCTGCTCAAGTGGTTATGAATTGGTAGGATCGTCCGAGAGAGCCTGTATGGCAGATGGGTCGTGGAGTGGAACGGAACCAACATGTTTAGGTGGGTAGCGTGTTGGATCTCCTTAAACACAACACCTGTTTCTTTGCGCCTGATTTAAATACTGTAAAAGTACCTAGTAGGGCATATCCATAAAGTTGTGATTTATCGATTGATAATGACAAAAACGTATGCTAATCATGGACGTACTATTATGTAGTCAAATGTTAGCGGAAGTGTGCGGCAGCCACGTCGTTTCGTTTCGTTCCGTTTCGTTTCGTTTCGTGTGCGGCATGGGTTCTAGACCCACCTCTGTCACGTTCATTGTTAGAAAATATCATCTTAGGGAAATGGGGCTAGGTGAATTTATGTATGGCGTAGGGTGGTTTGGTGACACGGCAAGTTTTTTGATTTGTTATTGATTGATAGAATAATCAATGCATCTTGTTTGACTCCACCTAACCATTTCAGCGGTAAATTGTGGTGAGCCAACAACTATCAGCAATGGTGATTACACAAGCGCTGCTAATGACTACACATACACTAACACGATAACATACCAATGTAATGATCTGTATCAACTTGTTGGGGAGGCCACTCGTACCTGTCAGGCCGATGGCACCTGGTCTGAAGAGCAACCCTACTGTATCCCGAGTAAGTTTAGAATAAGTCTTTGTTTAAAGCGATGTAAAGAACAGTGGCGTAACTAGGAGGCAGGGGTAGCAACGTGCCCCGGGCGCCACCCTTAGGCTTCGATTCTGCGCCCCTCCAAGCGATGAAAGTCAAAATTTACGCGCGCCTCTCTCGCATTTCAGCACAAAATCAATTGAAAGTACATTTTAAGACCGATATTCAACTTCTAGTAACCAAATTTAATTAGTGGTAGGCCTTATTGGGGGCATAATGTATCCTTAGCCCTGGGCACCACAACCTCTAGCTACGCCAATACCCGCGTCTAAGATATTCTCGGGTGGAGGTAGGGGCGCCAATTTTGTTTCTTGCCCCGGGCGCTACCAAACCTAGCTACGCCACTGGTAAAGAACAAGGTATCTCACCATGAATTTTGGAAAGTAACATTAAGGTTGTTAGGGATCCTCATGATTATGCAGTATGCCAACAAAAATTGAGAAACGGAACGGAATTTGCACAGAGAAATTAATTATTCCCAAAATATGGGATGGAAGCTGTAACTTAGTCAAAGTAGTGCGTTTAGCGCAGGGATGATTCTTTAATTAACTATTGAACCAAAGTAGTACGTATGGTATTAGACAATTAGACATATCCATCAGTATTTTATTGCTGTTTGTAGTTTGTGGACAATCAAAATTCCCACCACGTGAAGCACAGCGTAGCAGGATTGTAGGCGGACAAGAAGCAAACGAAGGCTCATGGCCATGGATGGTACACCTACAAATGAGAGCGCCAACGTAAGTAAAGAGCACCTTTATACCAATATTTAATACTTTTTACCTCACAAACAACTGTGTCACTATAAATTATGAAAGTTTCACAATATCGCAAACAAGGTTCGCTATTAAAGTGGAAAATGAAATACGGTTCGCTCTGTCGAATGCCAGCAATAAGGTTGGCTAAGATTAGGGTTAGGGCTAAGTTTGTGTTATGGTTAGGGGTACGGTAAGAGGTTAGTGTTTAAATATGACACAGCGAACCATATTCTTATTCAATGTTATATTTATTTCGACATAGTGGGCTATAACCGAAACTGTGCAACAACAGCATCAAAAGCACAGACTACTACATACTATTCGCAACCAGTCAAAGTCCCCGTGTTTTGTATGCTGTGGATTCTCGCATATTCATGAGGACCGGTCGTTCGATTGTGCCGTGTCTAACAATCACGGCAGCGTGGGTAGCAGTTTTGCCTGTCGTATTTCATGGAACAATCGGCCCTCATTATCGGGTGAGGCTGAGACTTTGACTGTTTGGAGTTGTCTGTTATCTCTTTTGTCTATGATAGACGATCCGATTGTGAAGTATATTATTAGTAAAATAAGTTTCAAACATTACACAACAGATTTTTCCTTAAAATAGCAGTCTAAAAGAGTGAATTTCTGACCTATCAGTTAAAGCCATAATAATATGAAATTGGTTAATTTTTTTCAAACCTGATTTTTTTGCATATTTGTAATGTTTACACATGTCCCAACTTGCACAAAAATGGAATTGGCCAAATTTGTTGTCTTTGTAGGTCAACAGAGCAAAGTTCGACATATTATCATAATTTAAAAATTATGATAATATGTCCTCCCATAGAACTGCGTGTTAAATGGCCAAAATAACCAGTGGGGTTTCTTTCACTTTACCTTGTTATTTCAAACCTAAAATGAACAGCAACCCTTCCCGTCAGTTATTACTAATAGGACTTCAACATTTTGAATAAAGAATAACAAAATCAAAATTGGACGGAAATCGTACATTAATTAAGGCTTTAAGTCGGATTATGGATACGAGATAGGGTTAGAATAAGGATTGATGTCAGAGTTTGGATAGGGTTAGCTAGCACGCAGAGCATTAACAGTTTATGTATTTTCCCTAAAGATTTGGGCTGGATGGGAATACTTGCGGAGGTTCATTATTGAATGAATACTGGGTGGTGACAGCAGCTCATTGTGTAACTGGCTTATCCGATTCCTTGAGACGAAGCGGTCTGTATGGTGCAACGATACCAACAAACTCAATTACAGCTACACTTGGAATGCATACGAGAGACCAGCAAGATCCAAACGTTGTTCAGGTAAAGTTAGATCTTGTCTTTCTGAATGCTTTTCTTTGTACATAGTGCACTTATGTCCACGGCAAAATCACCGTGACCTTTCCAGCCATAAACCCGCTTAGTGAAAATTAAACCAAGATATGCAGTACTAAACCATTATACAGGGTGTCCCAGAAAAAATTACTGGGCGAATGAATTTGGACGTAAGTCGAGAAATAGACATCAAAATCCCAAAATCTAAAATTCAGCGTGTAGCCCATCTTATTTTCCATCCTATACACTAATTTACTGGAATCGGTTGACTGATTGCGAAGAAATGAGCGATTACTTAACGCATGCGTCAATTCACTTCATTCCAAGTTTGAAAGAAAGATCATTCAAGACAATGCGCACTAGTGGTTAACTGTCAATGTTCTGTGAAATCATGTTGCTCTTTTTGAATAATTTGCTTTTAATTAGGTTTTGTTAAAATTTGAAAACCTGCACGATATTGAAAATGAAAGCTTGGATGTAATGATTCTCGGAACGAAAATATATTTTATCGTTAATGGTGATATAAATGTTGCATAAAGAATTATTGCATAAAGAATTCCAGCTGGCTTAAAAAATTTCTCACACATTAATGTTCTTGTAATGCAAAAAAATTGTAATGCAAAGTTTAAATCTTTTAAAACTTCAACATTAATGTTGCATGGTATCAAAAATCACACGTAACGCTGTAAGCACTTGGTCATTGTCAATTTTGGTCCAAATGTTATTATAACATATTTGCACAACCTAAAGAATTTAAGTTGGAAATCTTCCAATTGCAGATATCTTTTTGAAAAAAGTTTTCTCGGACAAGCTGTTATTCATCTTCAGTAAAAGCATGAATAACATAACACCCTCGGATTATAAAATAGAAAATGTGGACTAAATTTAATGAGATACGCAAACTTTAGGAAGCGATGAGCGAGTATGAAAAAAGCGCCCCTTGATCAAACTTGGAATGAACTGCATTTATGCTCGCATTATGTAATCGTTAATTTCTTCGCAACCAGTTAACCGAATCCAATACAATTTTCACATGTGATGCACAATAAAATAGGCTATGCGCTACATTTTAATTTCTTTGATTTTGATGTCTATTTCTCGACTTACGTTCAATTTTATTTACTCAGTAATTTTTTCTGGGACACCCTGTAGTAATCGATTGTCCAACGCAAATTTATTACCACGTGATAATATTAATCCAATGAGCGATCGAATTGTCCGCTACGGTCGACTAATCCAATTGATAATGACGCTATTGACATGTACGGGCGGAGCTCCACTGACTGAGTTTTGGGGTATTTTTCACTGGTTTGCTGTCATTTACTCAGCGGTCCACTGTTATTATAAGGACTATGCTAATGATTTAAAGATAGGCATGTAGAGAATAAACCATACTTGATTGACAGAAAGTACTAAATTTGTACGGTTTCGTGACACCTCTCTTGCCAATGTGACCAAGCCAGGGCGGCATTGGAATAACACGGGAGTTTGGATATAGATGGTAGGCCTATTCTGGGTATATTTCTCATACAAATGTATGGTCCCCCGTTATTAAAGCTTGTACCTGGTTGAAAATTCAGATATTTTGAAAAGAATATTAAGTAATTGAAACATAGAGAAAGTACTAAAATCATAGCTTTTATACTTTTTCATATATGACGCTAACTAGTTCATCTCGTATATCTACAACACAGCGCTACCAGTAGGGTTCAATTGCCTATTGTGAGTGCCCCTGTGTTATGTGCATACATGTAGTTACCAATAACTGCATGATGAACATAAGCTATGAAGAGTTGTGAATACTCTCAATCATCTGGGAATCGTAAACGAGAGATTAGATTCAATCTAGTCAACCAGATTATTCCACATACCTTGGAGCAACCTTGCGATGAAGAGGGTTCCTTTACCATGTTCACCCCTAAGTTTCTGTATACACCAATCCGAGAAGCGTTTGAAAATCACTGTTGTGTACAATTCTGTATAGCACACTAACAAGTAATTGATGGAACCCCCTATTTTGGGACACCGCAGTTTTATATCGGAGACACCGCAGTAATGGCCTACAATCCCCGAAATATGTCTTGAAACGTTAAAGCGTCTTTAGGGGAAAATAAGTCCCCCACTCCCCCGTGCAATGTTGAAACGTGCAAATGTGTTCAGCGTGTCTCTAAAGAGTCGCAACATTGAATGATGGGGGGAGGGGAAGGGAAAAGTGTTAATTGATGGCCCAGCTTTCTTCTAACTCCAAATATTGAACATTTTTATCCACATTAAAAATACACTTTTGATTTCATTCAAGATGCCTAAAGCGTTTCAACGACATATTTCGGGGATTGTCTGAGGCAATCGCTAAAATTAACATCTGATTTTAATCTTTTGGCTATAACTTTAAAACTACTTGATAGAATTACTCCAAATTTTTAATGAATATTAGTTAGTGCATAAGCTATGATGTGGGTATAAAATAAAACAACTAATTGTATCAATTTTGACTATATCGCCCTGCACTACAAGCAGGTTGCACCCATCACCTGTGTATGTCTACAATCATAGATTGAACACAGTAGCGCTCTTTTCAAACATACTAATCTTAAAGATGTGAGTGATCAGCATGATATAGTTCAATGCATAGGTATCGCGTGAATGCTGCAGTGCAGGGCAATATAGTCAAAAACGACCATGATATAGTTCAATGCATAGGTACCGCGTGAAAAAAATTCCATGACTATATTTATTAATAGCTAGGCTATGGTGTGGGCACAAAATAACACAACTCATCTTTTATTTAGGTAGTGGTCAAATAATTCTTTTGTACTCCATCCATTTGCATATCTTCTGGAGCGTGCCTATAGAGGAGATGATTTGAACTAATGACCTTATGTGCAAGCACTCTATAAGTAAATACTTATGAAACGTATGAAACTTGAACGTTAGTGGGTGTGTGGGTGTGGGGGGTATCTTACAATTGCTATAGTGCCCATATTCATGACCTTTAAAGATGTCCGGATCTATGTGTGTCTTTATTACAATTTAAAAAAACAACAATCAATTATCATGCCATAGATAAATTAGGGTTTTAAAACTTATTTTCGTGTTTCACAATGTCAATTGTCATGAATATAGAAGAATAGTTTATCTTACAATTGCTAAAGTGCCCATATTCATAACCTTTAAAGATGTCCGGATCTATTTGTGTCTTTATTACAATTTAAAAAAATCAATTATCATGCCATAGATAAATTAGGGTTTTACAACTTATTTTCGTGTTTCACAATGTCAATAAGTCACACAAAAAAAAAAGGAAAAAAAGGTGAAACTGTTGGGGCTCGAACCACTAGCCTTTCGTTTCACCGTCTGAAGTACTATCCATTACACCACGCTGTCATATTGAAATAATTACGGGATTCCGTGATAATTATATGGGTGCGCATTGCATTCTCGTTATTATGAAAATGGTAAACCTCGACAGACGATTTACATTTGCTATAATCCGTAAAATGTAAATAATATTAGAGCTAACAAAACGGTAAATAGTAAAATTAGATGTAGTTTTTAACAAGCTTTCAAACAAAACACTTTACAAATAAAAGTTGACACCAAATCGGCCTAAATTATGAATTTTGTCAACGGTTTACCATTTCTAAATTAAAGAAACTCCTTGTATTAATATTCAGTATTAGGGTATGGTAAACCGTCAAATCACTATGTGATTCAATGGGACGATTTACAATTGCACTTTACCATTTCACGCAAATAAAATGATCAATTTTCAAGATATCTCTGCATGAGTAGGCCTACTTCATGAGCGTACTAATGCGATTTTTTTATTGGTTCGTTTTTTTTTTTTTTTTTCTTTGGGGAGGGCGTTGGTCTGAAAAAGGTGAAAAGGTCGTTTTGTGACTATATTGCCCTGCACTGCAGCGTTCACGTGATACCTATGCATTGAACTATATCATGCTGATCACTCACATCTGTAAGATTAGTATGTTTGAAAAGAGCGCTACTGTGTTCAATCTATGATTGTAGACATACACAGGTGATGGGTGCAACCTGCTTGTAGTGCAGGGCGATATAGTCAAAATTGATACAATTAGTTGTTTTATTTTATATCCACATCATAGCTTATGCTTTAACTAATATTCATTGAAAATTTGGAGTAATTCTATCAAGTAGTTTTAAAGTTACAGCCAAAAGTTTAAAATCAGATGTTAATTTTAGCGATTGCCTCAGACAATCCCCGAAATATGTCTTGAAACGTTAAAGCGTCTTTAGGGAAAATAAGTCCCCACTCCCCGTGCAATGTTGAAACGTGCAAATGTGTTCAGCGTGTCTCTAAAGAGTCGCAACATTGAATGATGGGGGTGGGGAAGGAAAAGTGTTAATTGATGGCCCAGCTTTCTTCTAACTCCAAATATTGAACATTTTTATCCACATTAAAAATACACTTTTGATTTCATTCAAGATGCCTAAAGCGTTTCAACGACATATTTCGGGGATTGTCTGAGGCAATCGCTAAAATTAACATCTGATTTTAATCTTTTGGCTATAACTTTAAAACTACTTGATAGAATTACTCCAAATTTTTAATGAATATTAGTTAGTGCATAAGCTATGATGTGGGTATAAAATAAAACAACTAATTGTATCAATTTTGACTATATCGCCCTGCACTACAAGCAGGTTGCACCCATCACCTGTGTATGTCTACAATCATAGATTGAACACAGTAGCGCTCTTTTCAAACATACTAATCTTAAAGATGTGAGTGATCAGCATGATATAGTTCAATGCATAGGTATCGCGTGAATGCTGCAGTGCAGGGCAATATAGTCAAAAACGACCATGATATAGTTCAATGCATAGGTACCGCGTGAAAAAAAATTCCATGACTATATTTATTAATAGCTAGGCTATGGTGTGGGCACAAAATAACACAACTCATCTTTTATTTAGGTAGTGGTCAAATAATTCTTTTGTACTCCATCCATTTGCATATCTTCTGGAGCGTGCCTATAGAGGAGATGATTTGAACTAATGACCTTATGTGCAAGCACTCTATAAGTAAATACTTATGAAACGTATGAAACTTGAACGTTAGTGGGTGTGTGGGTGTGGGGGGTATCTTACAATTGCTATAGTGCCCATATTCATGACCTTTAAAGATGTCCGGATCTATGTGTGTCTTTATTACAATTTAAAAAAACAACAATCAATTATCATGCCATAGATAAATTAGGGTTTTAAAACTTATTTTCGTGTTTCACAATGTCAATTGTCATGAATATAGAAGAATAGTTTATCTTACAATTGCTAAAGTGCCCATATTCATAACCTTTAAAGATGTCCGGATCTATTTGTGTCTTTATTACAATTTAAAAAAATCAATTATCATGCCATAGATAAATTAGGGTTTTACAACTTATTTTCGTGTTTCACAATGTCAATAAGTCACACAAAAAAAAGGAAAAAAAATGTGAAACTGTTGGGGCTCGAACCACTAGCCTTTCGTTTCACCGTCTGAAGTACTATCCATTACACCACGCTGTCATATTGAAATAATTACGGGATTCCGTGATAATTATATGGGTGCGCATTGCATTCTCGTTATTATGAAAATGGTAAACCTCGACAGACGATTTACATTTGCTATAATCCGTAAAATGTAAATAATATTAGAGCTAACAAAACGGTAAATAGTAAAATTAGATGTAGTTTTTAACAAGCTTTCAAACAAAACACTTTACAAATAAAAGTTGACACCAAATCGGCCTAAATTATGAATTTTGTCAACGGTTTACCATTTCTAAATTAAAGAAACTCCTTGTATTAATATTCAGTATTAGGGTATGGTAAACCGTCAAATCACTATGTGATTCAATGGGACGATTTACAATTGCACTTTACCATTTCACGCAAATAAAATGATCAATTTTCAAGATATCTCTGCATGAGTAGGCCTACTTCATGAGCGTACTAATGCGATTTTTTTATTGGTTCGTTTTTTTTGGTTTTTTGCTTTGGGGGAGGGCGTTGGTCTGAAAAAGGTGAAAAAGGTCGTTTTGTGACTATATTGCCCTGCACTGCAGCGTTCACGTGATACCTATGCATTGAACTATATCATGCTGATCACTCACATCTGTAAGATTAGTATGTTTGAAAAGAGCGCTACTGTGTTCAATCTATGATTGTAGACATACACAGGTGATGGGTGCAACCTGCTTGTAGTGCAGGGCGATATAGTCAAAATTGATACAATTAGTTGTTTTATTTTATATCCACATCATAGCTTATGCTTTAACTAATATTCATTGAAAATTTGGAGTAATTCTATCAAGTAGTTTTAAAGTTACAGCCAAAAGTTTAAAATCAGATGTTAATTTTAGCGATTGCCTCAGACAATCCCCGAAATATGTCTTGAAACGTTAAAGCGTCTTTAAACGTGCAAATGTGTTCAGCGTGTCTCTAAAGAGTCGCAACATTGAATGATGGGGGTGGGGAAGGGAAAAAAAATGTTAATTGATGGCCCAGCTTTCTTCTAACTCCAAATATTGAACATTTTTATCCACATTAAAAATACACTTTTGATTTCATTCAAGATGCCTAAAGCGTTTCAACGACATATTTCGGGGATTGTCTGAGGCAATCGCTAAAATTAACATCTGATTTTAATCTTTTGGCTATAACTTTAAAACTACTTGATAGAATTACTCCAAATTTTTAATGAATATTAGTTAGTGCATAAGCTATGATGTGGGTATAAAATAAAACAACTAATTGTATCAATTTTGACTATATCGCCCTGCACTACAAGCAGGTTGCACCCATCACCTGTGTATGTCTACAATCATAGATTGAACACAGTAGCGCTCTTTTCAAACATACTAATCTTAAAGATGTGAGTGATCAGCATGATATAGTTCAATGCATAGGTATCGCGTGAATGCTGCAGTGCAGGGCAATATAGTCAAAAACGACCATGATATAGTTCAATGCATAGGTACCGCGTGAAAAAAATTCCATGACTATATTTATTAATAGCTAGGCTATGGTGTGGGCACAAAATAACACAACTCATCTTTTATTTAGGTAGTGGTCAAATAATTCTTTTGTACTCCATCCATTTGCATATCTTCTGGAGCGTGCCTATAGAGGAGATGATTTGAACTAATGACCTTATGTGCAAGCACTCTATAAGTAAATACTTATGAAACGTATGAAACTTGAACGTTAGTGGGTGTGTGGGTGTGGGGGGTATCTTACAATTGCTATAGTGCCCATATTCATGACCTTTAAAGATGTCCGGATCTATGTGTGTCTTTATTACAATTTAAAAAACAACAATCAATTATCATGCCATAGATAAATTAGGGTTTTAAAACTTATTTTCGTGTTTCACAATGTCAATTGTCATGAATATAGAAGAATAGTTTATCTTACAATTGCTAAAGTGCCCATATTCATAACCTTTAAAGATGTCCGGATCTATTTGTGTCTTTATTACAATTTAAAAAAATCAATTATCATGCCATAGATAAATTAGGGTTTTACAACTTATTTTCGTGTTTCACAATGTCAATAAGTCACACAAAAAAAAAGGAAAAAAAAGGTGAAACTGTTGGGGCTCGAACCACTAGCCTTTCGTTTCACCGTCTGAAGTACTATCCATTACACCACGCTGTCATATTGAAATAATTACGGGATTCCGTGATAATTATATGGGTGCGCATTGCATTCTCGTTATTATGAAAATGGTAAACCTCGACAGACGATTTACATTTGCTATAATCCGTAAAATGTAAATAATATTAGAGCTAACAAAACGGTAAATAGTAAAATTAGATGTAGTTTTTAACAAGCTTTCAAACAAAACACTTTACAAATAAAAGTTGACACCAAATCGGCCTAAATTATGAATTTTGTCAACGGTTTACCATTTCTAAATTAAAGAAACTCCTTGTATTAATATTCAGTATTAGGGTATGGTAAACCGTCAAATCACTATGTGATTCAATGGGACGATTTACAATTGCACTTTACCATTTCACGCAAATAAAATGATCAATTTTCAAGATATCTCTGCATGAGTAGGCCTACTTCATGAGCGTACTAATGCGATTTTTTATTGGTTCGTTTTTTTTGGTTTTTGCTTTGGGGAGGGCGTTGGTCTGAAAAAAGGTGAAAAAGGTCGTTTTGTGACTATATTGCCCTGCACTGCAGCGTTCACGTGATACCTATGCATTGAACTATATCATGCTGATCACTCACATCTGTAAGATTAGTATGTTTGAAAAGAGCGCTACTGTGTTCAATCTATGATTGTAGACATACACAGGTGATGGGTGCAACCTGCTTGTAGTGCAGGGCGATATAGTCAAAATTGATACAATTAGTTGTTTTATTTTATATCCACATCATAGCTTATGCTTTAACTAATATTCATTGAAAATTTGGAGTAATTCTATCAAGTAGTTTTAAAGTTACAGCCAAAAGTTTAAAATCAGATGTTAATTTTAGCGATTGCCTCAGACAATCCCCGAAATATGTCTTGAAACGTTAAAGCGTCTTTAGGGGAAAATAAGTCCCCCCACTCCCCCGTGCAATGTTGAAACGTGCAAATGTGTTCAGCGTGTCTCTAAAGTGTCGCAACATTGAATGATGGGGGGTGGGGAAGGGAAAAGTGTTAATTGATGGCCCAGCTTTCTTCTAACTCCAAATATTGAACATTTTTATCCACATTAAAAATACACTTTTGATTTCATTCAAGATGCCTAAAGCGTTTCAACGACATATTTCGGGGATTGTCTGAGGCAATCGCTAAAATTAACATCTGATTTTAATCTTTTGGCTATAACTTTAAAACTACTTGATAGAATTACTCCAAATTTTTAATGAATATTAGTTAGTGCATAAGCTATGATGTGGGTATAAAATAAAACAACTAATTGTATCAATTTTGACTATATCGCCCTGCACTACAAGCAGGTTGCACCCATCACCTGTGTATGTCTACAATCATAGATTGAACACAGTAGCGCTCTTTTCAAACATACTAATCTTAAAGATGTGAGTGATCAGCATGATATAGTTCAATGCATAGGTATCGCGTGAATGCTGCAGTGCAGGGCAATATAGTCAAAAACGACCATGATATAGTTCAATGCATAGGTACCGCGTGAAAAAAATTCCATGACTATATTTATTAATAGCTAGGCTATGGTGTGGGCACAAAATAACACAACTCATCTTTTATTTAGGTAGTGGTCAAATAATTCTTTTGTACTCCATCCATTTGCATATCTTCTGGAGCGTGCCTATAGAGGAGATGATTTGAACTAATGACCTTATGTGCAAGCACTCTATAAGTAAATACTTATGAAACGTATGAAACTTGAACGTTAGTGGGTGTGTGGGTGTGGGGTATCTTACAATTGCTATAGTGCCCATATTCATGACCTTTAAAGATGTCCGGATCTATGTGTATATTTATTACAATTAAAAAAAACAACAATCAATTATCATGCCATAGATAAATTAGGGTTTTAAAACTTATTTTCGTGTTTCACAATGTCAATTGTCATGAATATAGAAGAATAGTTTATCTTACAATTGCTAAAGTGCCCATATTCATAACCTTTAAAGATGTCCGGATCTATTTGTGTCTTTATTACAATTTAAAAAAATCAATTATCATGCCATAGATAAATTAGGGTTTTACAACTTATTTTCGTGTTTCACAATGTCAATAAGTCACACAAAAAAGGAAAAAAAGGTGAAACTGTTGGGGCTCGAACCACTAGCCTTTCGTTTCACCGTCTGAAGTACTATCCATTACACCACGCTGTCATATTGAAATAATTACGGGATTCCGTGATAATTATATGGGTGCGCATTGCATTCTCGTTATTATGAAAATGGTAAACCTCGACAGACGATTTACATTTGCTATAATCCGTAAAATGTAAATAATATTAGAGCTAACAAAACGGTAAATAGTAAAATTAGATGTAGTTTTTAACAAGCTTTCAAACAAAACACTTTACAAATAAAAGTTGACACCAAATCGGCCTAAATTATGAATTTTGTCAACGGTTTACCATTTCTAAATTAAAGAAACTCCTTGTATTAATATTCAGTATTAGGGTATGGTAAACCGTCAAATCACTATGTGATTCAATGGGACGATTTACAATTGCACTTTACCATTTCACGCAAATAAAATGATCAATTTTCAAGATATCTCTGCATGAGTAGGCCTACTTCATGAGCGTACTAATGCGATTTTTTTATTGGTTCGTTTTTTTTGGTTTTTTGCTTTGGGGGAGGGCGTTGGTCTGAAAAAGGTGAAAAAGGTCGTTTTGTGACTATATTGCCCTGCACTGCAGCGTTCACGTGATACCTATGCATTGAACTATATCATGCTGATCACTCACATCTGTAAGATTAGTATGTTTGAAAAGAGCGCTACTGTGTTCAATCTATGATTGTAGACATACACAGGTGATGGGTGCAACCTGCTTGTAGTGCAGGGCGATATAGTCAAAATTGATACAATTAGTTGTTTTATTTTATATCCACATCATAGCTTATGCTTTAACTAATATTCATTGAAAATTTGGAGTAATTCTATCAAGTAGTTTTAAAGTTACAGCCAAAAGTTTAAAATCAGATGTTAATTTTAGCGATTGCCTCAGACAATCCCCGAAATATGTCTTGAAACGTTAAAGCGTCTTTAGGGAAAATAAGTCCCCCACTCCCCGTGCAATGTTGAAACGTGCAAATGTGTTCAGCGTGTCTCTAAAGAGTCGCAACATTGAATGATGGGGGGGTGGGGAAGGAAAAAGTGTTAATTGATGGCCCAGCTTTCTTCTAACTCCAAATATTGAACATTTTTATCCACATTAAAAATACACTTTTGATTTCATTCAAGATGCCTAAAGCGTTTCAACGACATATTTAGGTGATTGTCTGAGGCAATCGCTAAAATTAACATCTGATTTTAATCTTTTGGCTATAACTTTAAAACTACTTGATAGAATTACTCCAAATTTTTAATGAATATTAGTTAGTGCATAAGCTATGATGTGGGTATAAAATAAAACAACTAATTGTATCAATTTTGACTATATCGCCCTGCACTACAAGCAGGTTGCACCCATCACCTGTGTATGTCTACAATCATAGATTGAACACAGTAGCGCTCTTTTCAAACATACTAATCTTAAAGATGTGAGTGATCAGCATGATATAGTTCAATGCATAGGTATCGCGTGAATGCTGCAGTGCAGGGCAATATAGTCAAAAACGACCATGATATAGTTCAATGCATAGGTACCGCGTGAAAAAAATTCCATGACTATATTTATTAATAGCTAGGCTATGGTGTGGGCACAAAATAACACAACTCATCTTTTATTTAGGTAGTGGTCAAATAATTCTTTTGTACTCCATCCATTTGCATATCTTCTGGAGCGTGCCTATAGAGGAGATGATTTGAACTAATGACCTTATGTGCAAGCACTCTATAAGTAAATACTTATGAAACGTATGAAACTTGAACGTTAGTGGGTGTGTGGGTGTGGGGGGTATCTTACAATTGCTATAGTGCCCATATTCATGACCTTTAAAGATGTCCGGATCTATGTGTGTCTTTATTACAATTTAAAAAAAACAACAATCAATTATCATGCCATAGATAAATTAGGGTTTTAAAACTTATTTTCGTGTTTCACAATGTCAATTGTCATGAATATAGAAGAATAGTTTATCTTACAATTGCTAAAGTGCCCATATTCATAACCTTTAAAGATGTCCGGATCTATTTGTGTCTTTATTACAATTTAAAAAAATCAATTATCATGCCATAGATAAATTAGGGTTTTACAACTTATTTTCGTGTTTCACAATGTCAATAAGTCACACAAAAAAAAGGAAAAAAAAGGTGAAACTGTTGGGGCTCGAACCACTAGCCTTTCGTTTCACCGTCTGAAGTACTATCCATTACACCACGCTGTCATATTGAAATAATTACGGGATTCCGTGATAATTATATGGGTGCGCATTGCATTCTCGTTATTATGAAAATGGTAAACCTCGACAGACGATTTACATTTGCTATAATCCGTAAAATGTAAATAATATTAGAGCTAACAAAACGGTAAATAGTAAAATTAGATGTAGTTTTTAACAAGCTTTCAAACAAAACACTTTACAAATAAAAGTTGACACCAAATCGGCCTAAA
This sequence comes from Amphiura filiformis, assembly GCF_039555335.1. NCBI lineage: Eukaryota > Metazoa > Echinodermata > Ophiuroidea > Amphilepidida > Amphiuridae > Amphiura > Amphiura filiformis. The sequence goes on along the minus strand of NC_092634.1, from coordinate 4,946,401 downwards.
TTATGAATTTTGTCAACGGTTTACCATTTCTAAATTAAAGAAACTCCTTGTATTAATATTCAGTATTAGGGTATGGTAAACCGTCAAATCACTATGTGATTCAATGGGACGATTTACAATTGCACTTTACCATTTCACGCAAATAAAATGATCAATTTTCAAGATATCTCTGCATGAGTAGGCCTACTTCATGAGCGTACTAATGCGATTTTTTTATTGGTTCGTTTTTTTGTTTTTTTGCTTTGGGGAGGGCGTTGGTCTGAAAAAGGTGAAAAAGGTCGTTTTGTGACTATATTGCCCTGCACTGCAGCGTTCACGTGATACCTATGCATTGAACTATATCATGCTGATCACTCACATCTGTAAGATTAGTATGTTTGAAAAGAGCGCTACTGTGTTCAATCTATGATTGTAGACATACACAGGTGATGGGTGCAACCTGCTTGTAGTGCAGGGCGATATAGTCAAAATTGATACAATTAGTTGTTTTATTTTATATCCACATCATAGCTTATGCTTTAACTAATATTCATTGAAAATTTGGAGTAATTCTATCAAGTAGTTTTAAAGTTACAGCCAAAAGTTTAAAATCAGATGTTAATTTTAGCGATTGCCTCAGACAATCCCCGAAATATGTCTTGAAACGTTAAAGCGTCTTAGGGGAAAATAAGTCCCCCCACTCCCCCGTGCAATGTTGAAACGTGCAAATGTGTTCAGCGTGTCTCTAAGAGTCGCAACATTGAATGATGGGGGTGGGGAAGGAAAAGTGTTAATTGATGGCCCAGCTTTCTTCTAACTCCAAATATTGAACATTTTTATCCACATTAAAAATACACTTTTGATTTCATTCAAGATGCCTAAAGCGTTTCAACGACATATTTCGGGGATTGTCTGAGGCAATCGCTAAAATTAACATCTGATTTTAATCTTTTGGCTATAACTTTAAAACTACTTGATAGAATTACTCCAAATTTTTAATGAATATTAGTTAGTGCATAAGCTATGATGTGGGTATAAAATAAAACAACTAATTGTATCAATTTTGACTATATCGCCCTGCACTACAAGCAGGTTGCACCCATCACCTGTGTATGTCTACAATCATAGATTGAACACAGTAGCGCTCTTTTCAAACATACTAATCTTAAAGATGTGAGTGATCAGCATGATATAGTTCAATGCATAGGTATCGCGTGAATGCTGCAGTGCAGGGCAATATAGTCAAAAACGACCATGATATAGTTCAATGCATAGGTACCGCGTGAAAAAAAATTCCATGACTATATTTATTAATAGCTAGGCTATGGTGTGGGCACAAAATAACACAACTCATCTTTTATTTAGGTAGTGGTCAAATAATTCTTTTGTACTCCATCCATTTGCATATCTTCTGGAGCGTGCCTATAGAGGAGATGATTTGAACTAATGACCTTATGTGCAAGCACTCTATAAGTAAATACTTATGAAACGTATGAAACTTGAACGTTAGTGGGTGTGTGGGTGTGGGGGGTATCTTACAATTGCTATAGTGCCCATATTCATGACCTTTAAAGATGTCCGGATCTATGTGTGTCTTTATTACAATTTAAAAAACAACAATCAATTATCATGCCATAGATAAATTAGGGTTTTAAAACTTATTTTCGTGTTTCACAATGTCAATTGTCATGAATATAGAAGAATAGTTTATCTTACAATTGCTAAAGTGCCCATATTCATAACCTTTAAAGATGTCCGGATCTATTTGTGTCTTTATTACAATTTAAAAAAATCAATTATCATGCCATAGATAAATTAGGGTTTTACAACTTATTTTCGTGTTTCACAATGTCAATAAGTCACACAAAAAAAGGAAAAAAAGGTGAAACTGTTGGGGCTCGAACCACTAGCCTTTCGTTTCACCGTCTGAAGTACTATCCATTACACCACGCTGTCATATTGAAATAATTACGGGATTCCGTGATAATTATATGGGTGCGCATTGCATTCTCGTTATTATGAAAATGGTAAACCTCGACAGACGATTTACATTTGCTATAATCCGTAAAATGTAAATAATATTAGAGCTAACAAAACGGTAAATAGTAAAATTAGATGTAGTTTTTAACAAGCTTTCAAACAAAACACTTTACAAATAAAAGTTGACACCAAATCGGCCTAAATTATGAATTTTGTCAACGGTTTACCATTTCTAAATTAAAGAAACTCCTTGTATTAATATTCAGTATTAGGGTATGGTAAACCGTCAAATCACTATGTGATTCAATGGGACGATTTACAATTGCACTTTACCATTTCACGCAAATAAAATGATCAATTTTCAAGATATCTCTGCATGAGTAGGCCTACTTCATGAGCGTACTAATGCGATTTTTTTATTGGTTCGTTTTTTTTGGTTTTTTGCTTTGGGGGAGGGCGTTGGTCTGAAAAAGGTGAAAAAGGTCGTTTTGTGACTATATTGCCCTGCACTGCAGCGTTCACGTGATACCTATGCATTGAACTATATCATGCTGATCACTCACATCTGTAAGATTAGTATGTTTGAAAAGAGCGCTACTGTGTTCAATCTATGATTGTAGACATACACAGGTGATGGGTGCAACCTGCTTGTAGTGCAGGGCGATATAGTCAAAATTGATACAATTAGTTGTTTTATTTTATATCCACATCATAGCTTATGCTTTAACTAATATTCATTGAAAATTTGGAGTAATTCTATCAAGTAGTTTTAAAGTTACAGCCAAAAGTTTAAAATCAGATGTTAATTTTAGCGATTGCCTCAGACAATCCCCGAAATATGTCTTGAAACGTTAAAGCGTCTTTAGAAATATGTCGTTGAAACGTGCAAATGTGTTCAGCGTGTCTCTAAAGAGTCGCAACATTGAATGATGGGGGGGTGAGGAAGGGATATGTGTTAATTGATGGCCCAGCTTTCTTCTAACTCCAAATATTGAACATTTTTATCCACATTAAAAATACACTTTTGATTTCATTCAAGATGCCTAAAGCGTTTCAACGACATATTTCGGGGATTGTAGTTGTATTGTTGTATACATACAGGGTGTCCCTGAAAGAACTGTATCGTCGGAAACTTAAATGTTTAGGTATTTAACGCGACAACTAAACATAACTAAATAATTGGTGTGGTTGAGGACTAAATCAACTATCACATACTTTTTCAATTTTGACAATTAACCACTCTTGTATTATAAGAATTCCCTCATTTTCAAGCCTTTCCAAGGATTCAAATATCAATCGATGACCTGTATTCGGATTGCTAATCACTGCGCATCATCAGCGCATGAAGCGTCTATGTCTTCGTGGAACGGTTGAAAATGAGGTAGTTTCTTACAATTCTTTAATTTCAAAAACGTCAATTTTAAAATTCAAAAGGTATGTGATAGCTGATATATTGCCCTACCATATCGATTATTTAGATATGTTTTGTTTATGCGTTACAATACCCATTTTTTGGCGTAAAACAACTCGACTTCGCCTCGTTGTTTTACTGAAAATAATGATGTCGCCCGTGTTATATGAGACAATAGATGCATTCCAGCGGCTAAAACAATACCTTTATCTTTAATTATTTGGCATCAATATTACAGGTAATACCGAAATAAGTACAAACATTTCCAAAACAATTTCGCTATGACGTCATAATTCGAGCTTGTCCTTGTCCTAGGTATTGTTGGTCGAAGCAGCCAAAATTTTCATTATCTAAATCGCTATATTATTGAAGAATAACACTTTGATGTTTTGCAAAAGTTCATTTTACAAATCATATACTTTGAAAACTTGCTTGATACAAAAGTGTTTTGTTTTACAAAAGTGTTGTTGTTTCAGCCCTCTTTACAACATAACTCAATAACCACAGGACCTACACAATATATCTGTGGTAATGGAATTCTTCTGCACACTCGCTATGAAATGATCAATGCAATTTTTGCCAGTGGGTTTTACTATAGTAACCTAATCAGGCGTCCCCTCTTTTTGATGGTTAGCCCGTAAGTCCTGGGTACGGCATCCCTCATCATCATCACCGTCATCGTCATCGTTAAACTGCAGAGCAGATAATCACAAAGTCTGTTTATGTCCGTATTACGGGTTGTGGCCAAAGAAGCTATGGCACCTGGTTGAAATAATGTAGGGCTTATCTACAAAAGTACATACAAATCTGATCCTAAAGCGATCAATGCGCCAAGGGCAAGGCAAACCATTGGCAAAAATAAAAAAGAGATAAAAATGAAATAAGATCACATTTATACGAGTGGATATTCACTGAAGACGCTAGTCGAACTAGTGAAAACGTTCCAGGTGAGCGAAAAATAGTGTAGTGTTGAAGTTAAACTCTTTAATCATCAAGATCACATTTAATTTATTGCTTCGCTCATTTCACCTTCTTTAGCGTACATTTGACGGTGTGGTTCTACGACCACCAGACTACGATTTGGAGCTGTACGATGCTGATATAGCGCTACTTCACCTTAGCCAACCAGTCCAATTGACGGAACGCATCAGACCTATTTGTTTGCCAGGTACACTGGATGATGAGGAAGTTTCCTCTTCCGTGAATGATGAGGATGACAATGATATTGGCATTATCATTGGATGGGGAAGACTACATGAGTTTAACGTAGCTTCTTCGACCCTGCAAGAGGCTTATGTACCACTGGTAGAAAACACGGTTTGTCAAGATGCCAACACGTACACCATAACGGATCACATGATTTGTGCAGGCTTTGAAACAGGTATGTTAGTTAGTGGCATAAGCAAGTTGGGAATTTGTAATGGAATGTTAAAAATACTTTTAATTTTTAACTGGCTGTCGTTTCTGTTATCATACATACGGCATTTATATAGCGCAATTTCAAAGAAATGATCATTGCACTTTACAGAAAACTTACCCTACAACTAAAGACTACAAGAAAACAAAAATATGCAAAAGAAACAACAAAAATCAGCAATGGTTAAAAAGATGGGTTTTCAGGCTACGTTTGGAAGTAGTAACTGTGGGAGATGACCTAATGGATGAAGGAAGATTGTTCCAGATTCTGGGTCCAAAGACACTGAACGATCCATCACCTATCAGTCTGTTTGTCTTAGGAATGATAAGGCGCGTAAGATCTTGATTTGAACGAAGGCCTTCCCTAGTTGGAACACGGATGGTCAGACAATCAGAGAGGTAGGGTGGTGCCAGATCGTTCAATGTCTTGTAAATGTAGAGTAGCACTTTGAAGCAAATTCTCTTGTCTATTGGAAGCCAGTGTAACGAATTTAAAAGAGTCCCCACAAGAAACATGAACTTCAATTCAAGGTTCAGAAGTGCTATCTTAGTAGAGATTATCATGTTGTATCGTTGGAAGTCAAGTTGACCATATTAATTTTTGTTTTTCTCAAAGTGTGACATTTTCCTCTTTTCGGAGTGGTCCCTTTGAGTCACTCCAAAAGAGTAGATTTCACTCTTTTAGGGATATGTAAGTAAGTATCGCAGATTCGTAATTGAAATTTAAAATTGTAGCCACTAATATGTTGGGAATACTTACATGTAAAAATGTTTGGACACCCAGTACCTGTAAAATATAATTATGTATTTCATTGCATTTGAATTACCGCATTTATCCCTTACTGTTCTATGCAGGTGGTCGTGATGCGTGCCAAGGCGACAGTGGAGGACCGATGATGTTACCTACAGAAGTCGGCAGTTCAACCTATGATTTAAAAGGTATCATTTCATGGGGCGAAGGATGTGCTCGGGCTGGAAGATATGGCGTATATACTAGAGTTGAGAACTTTATTGACTGGATTGAAGAGAATACGCGTATCAATAGATAAGGGGCTAAGCTTACTTATTTAGTTCATGATTGCTGCATTGATCTGTTGTAAAAAATGTAAATTGGGATACATATTGAGTATTTCTAAACACATGACAAATTGGATTAAATACTTGCCTGATATGGTTTTAAAAGTCGCATCTGTTATCACTGGTTACTGCATATTTTGTTTTTTAATTTGTTTTAATTTTTGTCTGTTTCTTTTTTAAGTCCCCAATCTCGAGGGGCTATAAACTGTAACGTCAAATACAATTTGCATAGTTTGTAACAATATTAATTGAGAACCGCCCATCAACCAAAATACCAAATTTCTGCCCTTATTGGAAGGTGATTATCTAGAGCACAATCATATTATCATGAATATAGATCGTGATCTATGATCAAATACACACTGCATTACTTTCAGTAAATTTGTTGCGAATACTCGCTTACCTGTCACAGAGTCCTGAAAACAAGAAGCAGTAACTCAGTGACGTAGTAGCCAGGAACACCTGGTTTAAAACTTATTATGAGCCAAAATAGTGTGAAATTGCATTTTTATTGCATGATGATGTTATAAGATGTTTATGACGTTGCGTTGATGAAGTGATTATCAGCAAAGGAACAACGCACAATCACAGTCATCATCATCAGCAGCAGCAGCATAGACCTATGCTCAACGCTACATGTCGTTATGAATGCGCAGGGGGGGGCAAGGTTGACTGAATTTTGACGTCGTCCTTGGTTTAACACGTAAACGCAAAAATGTCTCAAATAATTCCAAAAGTGTATGTTTGTTATCAAGCACTATTTTATCAGTCTAAATCCGTTGAGGTTCGACAGTGAACGTCATTTTTGTATGAATAACGCACATATGTTATTATATATACGGAATATTTCCTCCATGTATCCAATACGAATACGTGGTGTTACGGTAAGTGTCTTCGCCTGCCAAAAAATAGGTCCGGAGATCGATTCCCACCCCCGGCGATATGAATTTTTTTCTTTACATTCATTTTGAATCCAAAATTATTTATTTTCATGTGAAAATGTATACATTGTACTGGGAAATATATTTTGTGCATTTTTTTTCTGTAACGGGGCCAATAGAGCTAAAAACGCACCTTGGCTCGGGGGAAAATAATTGCGCCCAACGTCCAGGCAGTGTTGCCGTCATATTGTCTGTTTTGTTTACGCTGGTTGTTGCCACATTGAATAATGTCGGCCACCATCGTCTGTGAATGCGCTTTTTTCTGTCGCAGCGCCCTCACAGAAAACGAAAAGTAACCAATTACAACCACTCACACATAAAATTAATAACTCTTACCCAAACGATACCACTTGGTGGCGTTTGCGATTTTTACAATTACTTTCTACTGCATATTCTTTTGTATTAATTTCGCCTAGTTTAAAGTACTACACCCCTTGATAAATTTGTGACTATGCATTTTTCTCAAAAAATAATAATACACAGGTAACAAAAGTTTTGTATATTATAGGGGCAAGGAACCCAGATACTACACTGGAATTTCAGTGACTCAAGACAAGCGTTATACGTTATTTTAAGAAAGAGGTACTCAGTGAATGTACCTCATTTCTTTACATATATAATGAGCCACTTGTCTTGAATCACTGAAATTTCATTAACGTAATTGGATTCCTTGTCTCTATAATATACATAACTTTTGTTACCAATGTGTATTATTTGTTGAGAAAATGCAAAATCAATCACAAAATTTACCAGGGGTGTAGTTACTATAAATACCACCTTAAGTACTATAAATGTCGTTCAATATATCATTTTTATGTCGCATTTATAGACTTTAATCACCGTTCTTGACTTCACTTTGTAAACGTGTTTAAATATTATATAGTCATATTTAGAGTATTGGTTAAGGGTATACGAGGTATTGTTGGCCAAAGCAGCCAAAAAAAATCGATTTTCATTATCTGAATCAATTTATTATTGAAAAATAACACTTTTGGAGTTTTGCAAAAGTTCATTCTACAAATCATATATTTTGAAAACTTGCTTAATATATTGTTAATGAGTTATGTACGTTTAACAAAAGTGTTGTTTCAGCCCTCTTTACAACATAACTCAAGAACCACAGGACCTACAAAAGTATATATGTGATATTTGAATTCTTCTACACGCTCGCTACGAATTGTGCAATGCAATTTTTGCTAAACCTAGCTACAATTCGCAAGATGGTGCGAACTACTTTTTTTGGCTGCTTCGACCAACAATATATCGTATACCCTTAATACTGTTTAGCCATTGAACAATGATGTCTAGGAATTTGATATGTAATGTGTAGCTTCTAAACATATTTGCGAAGTGGGGGCAAGAATGTGTTCCATGACTAAACACAGTTTTTGGAGTGTATAATTGCTTATTATAGGTTATCGTTGCTTGTTACCAATAAAAAGGTCGAATGGACTTTAAACATATGCATCTGTCAATACTGTAGCTCTGTTTTCCTGGACATGATTCACAATTATTTTTTTAATTTTATGACAAATTGTTGAAAATTTATATATATTTTTTATTTTCAAATTATTTTTATTATTAATTTTTAAAAACTAGATACAAATATCTAGGACCTGTTTTTTTATCTTTATTTTATTTTGACCAACTTTGAGAAATTTGGAGCCAAAATGGTCAAAAAATGCATACAAATCCCTGATTTTCTCCCAAATTTCAAATATTAAATATAAGTTGATCAACATTTGAAAAATAAAAAACGGCTCCCAGATATTTTTATCTATATAGTTTTTAAAAATTAATTTTAAAAAAACTTGAAAAAAATATTTAATAATTTGCCATAAAATTTGTATTATATCGCTAATTTAAAAAAAAATCATGTCCGACAAACTTTATCGTTCAAGCGTTGCTATCTGATAAAGTTGCCTTAAATTGACAATTTCAATACGAATAAAGATTATACAGCTTTTGGAATTAACCTGTATCTAATCCCTTGAAATTCCTTTAAAATAAACCATTTTTTACATGCTTACATCATGAAGCATAAACCGATTTATTCTTAATGCGATTTTCTTTGCTGCTGATCCAGAGAAGACGATTCGTTACGCGTCGTGACTTTTTGATTCCTCTTGTAATACATGTTTGTTCACAATGACGAATTCCCACCTCAAGGATGTAAGTGTAATTATTGTAAGAGATCTGGATGGACGGAAATACAATGAATAAGTTCAATCAATCAATCAATCAATTTATTTCATCCATTCATTATACAACAATATAAATTATGATACAATGAGTTACAATAAGGATGTATTTTATAAACAATAATATAATGGAAAAAGCAACTATTTTTATGAAAAACGTCAATGAGATGGATGAGGACACTGCTAAACGCAGAGCGTGAGGTGCAGTGCCCTCGGCCTAAAGTTACAACATACAACATTTAACCAAAAAATAAAATACGTTCGGTACAATTTTCACTAAAAATCGTGCACTGAGTGCCTATGGACGAGATAGTGAAAGCAAGCAGTTATGGCCACAAGGCTGTCCATGCACTGGGCACACAATTTGGAGTGAAATGATACATAACTGGAAAATATAAAACTGATGGTAAACTAAATAATGTACCAAAAAATTAGGGTGCCGACATAAAGCTGACCTGATAGCAAAAAATGAGAGACCGTTTTAAAGTAGCAATGAAACATGAATGTAATTACGATTCACTTGGCAAATATTTTCCAAGGAGATGTTTTTTCATGTGTTGTTTAAAAACAGCTACCGAAGGTGCGCTTTTCAGAATTTGGTGGTAAATTATTCCAAAGTAATCCACCTTGGATTCTGATGGTGTTATATGCAAGGCACGTGTTGGTTTGCTCAATATGGATATCACCTGCATGACGAGTGTTGTAGTTATGCACATCACTGTTGATAGTAAAATACTTTTGATCAAGTAGGTCGTTAGGAAGGAGAAAATGATAAAATTGATACATAAAAATTACAATTTGAAGAATGTACAAATCATGAATTTTTAATGTTTTAAGTGATGAAAAAAGTGGGTCAGAATGTGCTAACCAGAGTGAATTAGTGCAGGTTCTGACGAGCTTCTTTTGCAACAGGAGAACAGAGTCACGGTGTGAATTATTATTATCAGCCCAGATAATTGCACAATAGTTTAAGTAAGGATAAACCAACGAGTTGTATAAGGTTGGCAAGGACTCAATTGGAAGAAATTGCTTAAGTTTAAAAATTGCTAAAGTTTAAAATGCCTGGGAGTTAATTATTACCCGCCATTAATTCTCCAACTACCAATGTTGTTGAAGTGTTTGTTCAGTCAATTTAAGGATACGATACACGATTTACCGACAAGTTACTCATTTCGGAATGCGATCATGAATTTTGAAGAAGAAAAAAAAGTTTCCATAGGGTTCGATGGGACTCGAACCAACGATTCCACGCGTCATTGATTATCAGTCCCGTTCTTTACCGCTCGGCCACGGAGGCAGATGAACTGAAGAGTGTAATAAGTATAGGATAATGGCCGCGGATTAGAACGTGAGTGGGTAAGAATGGCTTCGCCGCTCCGCGGCTCAGCCATTCTTACCCACTCACGTTCTAATCCTTGGCCATTAACCGACTTAATACACACCTATGACGTCGCGCTATTGTTTTACCGCTCCATTATTTTTCACGAATGGAGTGTTATTGAAATAAGTTGCTCTTTACAAATTGATCAATTACTCATTGATGCCGGACAATACACTAATATAATGATCGTACTAAATTTTAGGTGCGAGTGCAAAATTAGTCCGACTCAGCTTTATGTAAAATTTCTATAGAAATACCCATCATATCACGATCCAGGTGTTTAGTTCAAATCATCCGTAACCACCTTCTTGAATTATAACGATTTAAAATGTTTGTTACACAAATTGAATAAACGTAGATTCGTAAAATCATTAAAGTGATTAGACCATCAATAGTTCTTTATGCCCACTTCTAATGTATTAACTGTTGAAGTAGTTGCGTCATGTTGCGTTTAGGTCTCTATTTTGCATAATAAGGAAAATTGGCAAAAAGGTCATATAGCATGTATAGGCTCATATGAAATGGTCATTATAGTTGTCAACCTCAAGAAAACTACACCTATCGCTATACCTGAGCAATGATACTCTTCTCTGTGAATCGAGTTTACGATTTTGGAACAACCATGCAATTATGGACACTATTGTTTATCTTGGATAATTTTGTGATGGAATCATTCCGAGGATATATATCGTTGATTCGCAGCAGAAGGACCAAAATCAGGTACGAAAAGGTACGAAAATTTTAAATGTACTACAACACATTTTACCTAGGCCTATTATTGTCCTTGAACTTTGTCGGCAAAAAACAAAACAAACTTCGCCGCCTTCGACGCGAAATAAAAGCCACCTCAACTTCCAGTCTCCCTTCCGAAATCAAATGGAGCGTCCCTAACATTGTAATATTTAATTACCGTAAAATGGGGGTAACTTCGGTAAGCGGGGTAACTTTGGTCGTTCAAATATATTTTTTAAATGGTCATATTTCCGTACAGCAATATTGTTTTTAGTCATATTTGGTCTCAATTTGAGCATTTTTTTACATTTTTTTTCAGACAAAATAAAAATCGATAGGCTATTTGTGAGCAAGGATGCGTGCTTGCTTAATTTTGCATGGGGATAAATGTCACAAAAAACAAAACCTTGCCCATATACAGCGAAGATCAATTTTTTTCATTTTCTTTTCTTCATGGAATGTAATACTCTGACCAAAGTTGCCCCAAATGCGGGGTAACTTTGGTCAGGCTATTTTCAACCCCTAGGGCACCCTTTCAACATTATTCAAAAATCTTTTTCAACTTCAAGGTGTAGAAGGAACCCTAACGTCATAAAAAGAGATAATTAGAAATATATTTGGTTTTGTTTGGAAGCAGTGCTTTAAAAACTCTGAAAAGTGCCCAAAGTTACCCGTTTTACGGTATCGGATAGGCCTACTGATCGATGTAAGTAAATATTCAAGCATGCCAAAATACCATCAGATGAAACATCAAAATACTAATGACAAATAAAAATTATACAGAAAATAGACGATGATGAAATTGCTTTAAGTTGGGGAATATCTGCGTCGCAATGTTTTGTTTTGATTTTAGGAATTTGACCTTAAAATTTACGACGTTAAGACATTATCATTCGAAATCAACAAAAGATATTTCAGCAGTATATGGCCACATTCTTTCTCTAGAGTGTTTTGAACATGTATGTGAAATAGCTTCAACAATGGTTCGCTGCATAATGGTCAAAACAGCCTTGACCTAAAAAAGGGCGAGAGGTGCCATATTTACGGATTCAGGCTAAATTCAAAATTGGTATAAAACGTTTGGTTTTTGATCGATTTTTTTGTCATTAAAAGAAATTGTGTCTGGCATGAATTACACTACAATTTTTATTCCTGGGGCTCTTTGATTACTTCAAATATTTTTTTATAATGATAGAGTGAATCCCTGGCCCTCTATAATTACGCACAAAAGATCGCCATCTTAGAAAAGTCTTTAATTTCTAAACACTGTTTTTGCAGTGTATAATAATTATTACATCTATTTATCATTTCTTTCTTTTCCTTTCTCTGTATATCCTTATTCTTTCCTAGGCCTACACTTTATCACTTTCACACTCTTCTTCTCTCACTCTTCCCTTCTCTCTCACCTCATTTTTAATTTTTGTCCCCTTTCACTCTCCCTGTCATTCCCATCATCTTTCCTTATCTTTCTATTCATTTACTTCTCTTTGTTGCTTTCTCTTCATTTTTCCTCTTTCTATCTTCCTCCAGGCTCTTCTCATTCTCCATATCCCCTCATCCCCTCATCTAATCCCAAGACTTCTCACGGGGGAAGCTGCCTTCCACTCTTGGGTACACCACTATTTTTATGTCAATCTCCTTAAAATAAAATTAGATGAAAATTTGTGAAAAAGCATTTTTAGGCCTATGCTTAGTAAGCAAAATAATTAAGGTATAATTAAAACAAGCAGCCGATGCATGTACTCTTTAGCTCTGATTTAAGACCTAATTTGTTGACATTGGTTGAGAATTAAAGAAACAGTGATCCAAAACCTAATGAAAATACGAAATAAAATGTTGCACTTTTGTGTTTTAATCAATGAAAGCACGACGTTAGTTTTCGTGCTAATCAATGAAAGCACGGCGCTAGATCTCTTGTTCGCGAACGCTTTGTGTACAAATCATTAAGGCATGCAATGTGTTAAACTGCAACTTTTAAATTTGAATCTTCCTTGGGTTTTTGGATCGTTGTGTCTTTATTTCTTGAACAATTTCAACGAATGAGGTCTTAAATTCGAGCTAAAAGATACAGCTTTTGGCTGTTGGTTCAAATTATGACATATCTGTTTAGATATGTCATAAAAATACCTTTGTTTAGGATATACAGGGGGTGAACGTAACTGGTACCTTAATTATTTGGCTTACTGTATGTCACATATACCGGATATACGTTACCATTATACAGTACTGTAGACACGTGGACATGGCAGCCTAATATATTCTGATGTGTAATCGATCAGGTGGGTGATAACGAACTGTACATTGACGGCTAAAGTGTGATTTCGGCTACTCAATCACACCCTTGGGTTGTATGGGAACAAAAGGTACCTCTAGGTCGTGCAGGCGCTTTCACGTGACTTTCGTTTGATCACTTATTGACACTAGCCTGCTTATTATAGCGTTAATACGCTGTCAGGTCAGTTACTGATGGCGGAAGCCCTTTGTCCCGAACAAAAGGTACCTCTCGATGAATAACGTGTCGGTAGATCAAATCGGCACAAAGGAACAATACGTTACGTAATCTATTGCCACCTTGTGTTTATAAAAGCTCTTTGTCTATGACAGCCATCGTTTGGTCCCCGTCGGTTATATCCCACCTGAAATGTGAAATGATGCTGCCTTGGTGGGGATTTCAAATATCAGCGTGTTTATAGTGAAAATACATGAGTTTTGAGTAGTGTACAATATTCCATGTATGTATACGGAGATTCTTGTTGTTTATAGTGAGGCACAGTTACCGCACAAATCATGTACCAATTAACATTGCCGTACATTTACAATGACCATGGTCACAAGGGAATGTGTGTACTAAAGACTGCACAAAAGGTAACGCAGCCAATAGCAATAACATCTCAAAAAAAGTAACTAACCCCTTAAAAAATGGCCATTATTCAAAAAGGGACTATTGTATTACAAATCTGTAAAATTCTTTGGAAGCAGAGTTTATTTCTGCGCATTTTGACACCTCATTTGATACGATAGCCCAGAAAACAATAAAACACCGGTCAATTTAATGTAGTGAGGTCCAGATTTGAAAGTTGCACTTACATACTAATTATTACAATACAAAAACACTCAGATATCATTACACATATTTCCTTCCATTATACTGAATACAATACAATTTACTGCAACTTTCAAATCTTGGGTTACATTGATTTAAATATACGCTGTGACGTCAATATTTAGTCAATATTGCAGGTGTCAAAATGTGCGGAAATAAATTCTGCTTCCTCGTGTGTTTATAGTGCAAATATCCCGCGCCAATATGCTTCGGTTGAGAAGAAGGATATGGATATACGGTACATACAAATACGGTTAGTGTTTATAGACCAGGATATCATGGTAACTGGATCACGCACCATTTGGAATTGGTAGTACTTGCCATAGACTTTGTGTTGCGATCACTTTTATCGTGGTGCAGAACTCAAAAGCGTGATCCAGTTGACATAGTGAATTAGGCGACATTTGACCAGGGGGTGAGACTGCATAGGGTTAAATGTCGGGACCTAGGTCACAATTTGAGAAGAGATAAGGTCCGACCACACCACTCTTCACCATACATACATTCTCCCAGCCACATTTCCCTAACATAATATGAAATAAAAATAAAAAAAGGAAATTTAGTTCGGCAGAGGCGCCGGGGGCAGGGGCTATTTTAACGTGCCTCCTGGCACGTTCATGCAGTGAGAATAGAAATCCGTGCAGTGAGAATTAAAAATCCGTGCTTAAAATATTTCTATACTAGTTTCAGCCCAAAAATGACTTGAAAAGAAATTAAAGAAGATGAAAAGAAATGAAAAGAAATTAAAGAAGTTCTCCAAAAAGTAAGACTAATCTAGTCGGGAAATCCTATATGCGATATTGTATAGCTTGTGGTGATCAGGTAAACATTCAATTGGCAGGGGCAATCAAGCAAATATTGCCTCAAAACGCCACTGGTAACGCCCTTTCCTCCCAATTTTTCGGTCACTCATGGAGTACTGTAGACACGTGGACATGGCAGCCTAATATATTCTGATGTGTAATCGATCAGGTGGGTGATAACGAACTGTACATTGACGGCTAAAGTGTGATTTCGGCTACTCAATCACACCCTTGGGTTGTATGGGAACAAAAGGTACCTCTAGGTCGTGCAGGCGCTTTCACGTGACTTTCGTTTGATCACTTATTGACACTAGCCTGCTTATTATAGCGTTATTACGCTGTCAGGTCAGTTACTGATGGCGGAAGCCCTTTGTCCCGAACAAAAGGTACCTCTCGATGAATAACGTGTCGGTAGATCAAATCGGCACAAAGGAACAATACGTTACGTAATCTATTGCCACCTTGTGTTTATAAAAGCTCTTTGTCTATGACAGCCATCGTTTGGTCCCCGTCGGTTATATCCCACCTGAAATGTGAAATGATGCTGCCTTGGTGGGGATTTCAAATATCAGCGTGTTTATAGTGAAAATACATGAGTTTTGAGTAGTGTACAATATTCCATGTATGTATACGGAAATTCTTGTTGTTTATAGTGAGGCACAGTTACCGCACAAATCATGTACCAATTAACATTGCCGCACATTTACAATGACCATGGTCACAAGGGAATGTGTGTACTAAAGACTGCACAAAAGGTAACGCAGCCAATAGCAATAACATATCAAAAAAAGTAACTAACCCCTTAAAAAATGGCCATTATTCAAAAAGGGACTATTGTATTACAAATCTGTAAAATTCTTTGGAAGCAGAGTTTATTTCTGCGCATTTTGACACCTCATTTGATACGATAGCCCAGAAAACAATAAAACACCGGTCAATTTAATGTAGTGAGGTCCAGATTTGAAAGTTGCACTTACATACTAATTATTACAATACAAAAACACTCAGATATGAATTACACATATTTCCTTCCATTATACTGAATACAATACAATTTACTGCAACTTTCAAATCTTGGGTTACATTGATTTAAATATACGCTGTGACGTCAATATTTAGTCAATATTGCAGGTGTCAAAATGTGCGGAAATAAATTCTGCTTCCTCGTGTGTTTATAGTGCAAATATCCCGCGCCAATATGCTTCGGTTGAGAAGAAGGATATGGATATACGGTACATACAAATACGGTTAGTGTTTATAGACCAGGATATCATGGTAACTGGATCACGCACCATTTGGAATTGGTAGTACTTGCCATAGACTTTGTGTTGCGATCACTTTTATCGTGGTGCAGAACTCAAAAGCGTGATCCAGTTGACATAGTGAATTAGGCGACATTTGACCAGGGGGTGAGACTGCATAGGGTTAAATGTCGGGACCTAGGTCACAATTTGAGAAGAGATGAGGTCCGACCACACCACTCTTCGCCATACATACATTCTCCCAGCCACATTTCCCTAACATAATATGAAATAAAAATAAAAAAAGGAAATTTAGTTCGGCAGAGGCGCCGGGGGCAGGGGCTATTTTAACGTGCCTCCTGGCACGTTCGTGCAGTGAGAATAGAAATCCGTGCAGTGAGAATTAAAAATCCGTGCTTAAAATATTTCTATACTAGTTTCAGCCCAAAAATGACTTGAAAAGAAATTAAAGAAGATGAAAAGAAATGAAAAGAAATTAAAGAAGTTCTCCAAAAAGTAAGACTAATCTAGTCGGGAAATCCTATATGCGATATTGTATAGCTTGTGGTGATCAGGTAAACATTCAATTGGCAGGGGCAATCAAGCAAATATTGCCTCAAAACGCCACTGGTAACGCCCTTTCCTCCCAATTTTTCGGTCACTCATGGGGGAAAGCCTCTGGACGAGAAAATCAGCAACAGGCGTGGGGGCAGCTCCATCTACCGGACCAAAATTGTCCAGAAAAGAATGTGAACTCTTTAACTTTTATGAGTCATTTTATGGCGATACCCATTTTAACCCTTTGTCCACGAGGCACCATGTTATTTGAATGAGAGCACACAATGCGAAATAAAGACACCAGATCTGAAACTGGCTTTAACTTAAATCAAGGTTGATTTTTGCGTTCTTTCAATTCCCTTTTTTCGGTTCAAACTAACATTCTAATATTACTTAAGTCCTCCATACCTCACCCAACTCCAACTCCAATTTTTCAATTTCCTGCAATGTGTCCATCTTATACTGGATATTTTGCAATTCACACCACTTCAATTTGCACGCATTCCTTTCGACATTTGAAAAACCCGCCCATAAATTTGTATGTTTCTTTTGAACATTTTTAATGTTAAGGTAAATATGAAAATAACAACAAAAGTAATGTTTCCTCTACTTATACAAGACCAGGGAACGTTGGGTGCTCCATTCTACTTCAGTGCCAATGAGGTTAAGAAAACAGCAGTTGTTCCAAATCTACCACAGAGTTTGAGGCTTCTTGCATTTATTTTGTTCTTTTGGCTTAGGCCCATAGCATGATGGGCGTTTGATGAGGTTTCAGCTAACATTTCATTGCGTTTATTTTTTTTAAATGTATATGCATGTTATTGTTTTTCAAAACCTTGACTACATTGTGTTTATATGTATTATTAGTATTAGTATGTGCTATATTTTTATATTGTATATTGTTGTTTTGTCACTCATAAGCCAGAATTGACTGGTCTCTATGTGAGAGTGTGACGTTAATAAAGATAAAACTAACTAACTTCAAAATTTATATGTCCCGTGGATATTAAAATTTGGTCTCGCTGTAAAATGTGTCATAACAACAGAACGGTAAGTGTAATTACGTTTTTTTTTCACACAAGGCCACTAATGAATATATCATGTGTTTTAAATCCTAAAAGTTCAATCTGGTTATAAAATAAAGATGGATTCTTTGCACTATTGCACTTTTTTGACTCACCCTGTATAATGCTTGTAGAAAATACACACCCTGTTTATGGACTGAACATCTTAGTGTTTTAAGTTGAGCACTGTAGACATTTTTTAGTTCATGAAGAGTGTGTTTAATCTTTTGTAATGAAATTTGTATGCAACTTTTTTATGCAATTTGCATCACTTAAGTTGAAGAAATCTTAATCACATTTTGAGGACTTTACGCTACTGTGCGTCAGGTTAAGAGATGGTAGGGACACGTGAGCATTTCTTTCAACATTTTATCAAGTTATCAAAAATGACAATTCAATTAAATAGAATGACATTTTAAATGAAACCTACCCTTCTAAGTAAATCAAAGGGATTTTTTATTTTCATCAGGGCCTATTACATTTTACAGATATTAATTTTGTGCAATTGTAGGCACCTGTGTGCATTTTATGCATTTTTGCAGAGTTTGTATTCGTTTTTGCATATTAATACCATAAACTTAATGACATGATCCTAGTATGTACTTTCATGCAATTGTAGGTAATTAAAAATAATGACAAGTCTGTTAAATGAATAAGTGAAATACATAAGTGAACCAGACATGTATCAATTTTCAACATTAAGTGCATAAAAATTCATTAGATTGATGAACTTTACTTCGAGGACTGTTTTAAAAATGTCAAAAATATATTTTTTTAAATAAGTTGTCATAAAATGTGTATTATATTGCAAATTTCTAAAATTCAAAATTATTTGATATCAGTTAAGGCTACTCCACCTTCTCAGAATGCAATTTGGTATGTCTGAGTGATGTGCTCTCAGCTCTCAGCCCTTTACGTCAAAAATGAGTCCGTAAAATGCGTGATTTTAACGCGTGATTTGTAAAAGTTAACAGAACTCGAGGGAGACAGCCCCTCTGACAGCAACCCCTTCCCCTCAAGCTTGTCTCCGCTAGCTGCTCTTTTCGCTTTTACGTTTGCTAACGTGCAGTGACCTGTTTCTTCTAAAACAGCCCCTGGCCGGGGGGCTCGAACCCACGCTGCACTGCGCCGCTGTCATGTAGGCCTTTACAGTACCGACATATCACCAGCGCCTTAGACCGCTCGGCCACAAGGACTTGTTGGTGTCATCGCGAAAAGTTAAACATATAAATCGCAACTTCATTACTTCAACATACCACGTGACAAGCAAAGACAGGAAACGTACCATATTTTGGAATTTTATATTTTTAAAAACATTAATGTGTATTAATAGCGCTCAATAGTTGATAACTGCGTGAAATCCGACAATAAATGGGCAGCTATACATGCACAATACATTATCGATTTGGCTGCCCGGCTGCACGTGCTATACTCCTATATAAACCGGGTATGTGGTTCAGTTTTCGAGTTTTCAAAAGTCCTCAAAAGTTTCTTCCAGATATTGGAGATTAGATTCCCATAAAGACGAAACAGTAATCTTTAGTCGGGACCTACGTAAAATTTACATAAATTTTTTGCCATCAATTGAGTGTTAATTTTGACTAAATTCAGAAAATATTTTGGGGTATATAAAATTGAAATAAAATTCTCTGCCTCCTAAACCACATAAATTTTAGCACGATTGGGGATCACGAATCGTTATATATGATGTGAAGTTAATATTCATATATTCTTTTATACAGAGGATGCTTCAGTTTTAACACAAAAAATATTTCATTGAAAACCCTCCCACTCGGCGATTTCAAAAAGGTAACCACGCTTCCCTAGAATGTGCAATAAATTAACATTAACATTTTTCTTATTTTAGCAGCATTCTAGAAACTCTGGCGTACACCTAATTGGAATTAGCCAAGTTCGTTGATCTAGATCATGTAGATAGAGCAACTAACTTTGATGTCTTTTTATTAAGACGTTAAATCCTCCATAGAACACCACAGTTAAGCGGTCAAGATATTAAGTGTTTTCTTTCATTTTATCTCGCTACTTCTGCTTCAAATGTAACAGAAAACCTTCCTGACAGTTATTTACTAATATTATAAATATTGTTATAATTTTGGAATAACAAAACTTCAAATCTGCCCGAAATCGTATATTATGGCTTTAATAAAAATATGAAAACTAGGATTTAAGAAAATGAGTTAAAATAAAATCAAAAATCAAAGAGAGGTGCTAGCGGGGTTCGAACCAAGATCAAACTTCCAAATATTTACCACTAAGCCATACCAGTGATTTGATAGATTCGGTAATAATAGCAATGTTATTCCCACTCAGTGGCTCATTTCTGGAATGAATTAACACCGTCCAAATAATGTAACACAAACCTTTATGCTGACTTTAAAATTGCTTGAACGTTGGGAGTATTATTTTCAAGGTAAATAACCAACAATGGACAATTGACAATGAAAGTTTCTTGGCTGGAAAAACATCGACCGTACAATATATCGCGTGACAGTATAGTCACGCACAAAGATAAACATTTCAACATGTTCAATATACGACTAGGAATATACCCCAACCAAAATTCATGAAATTTTCAGGCAAGCTAACTTTAGTTATTATATAACATGACACCCATTTTTGATTTAGGCGCTTTTTCTTGCTTGATGATATGAACATTTTTGTGTTCGTGACATGCAATTTTTCTCATTTTCCGAGCTACTTTTAACATGTTCAAGCTTCTTTATTTTCCATTTAATTCAACTTTTACACGTTATTTGTTGCTTTTCACAAATGTTTGATATCTTATCTATGGTCAGGGTACATAAATGGAGCAATATACGACCCGTGTCTTCCATTTCTGGAGCTATTTTGATAAAACGCGTTAAAACGGCTACAATTTCAACATTGTGTTACGTAACCCGTGTTCACCAACCCGTATAAATTTTCTGTCGAACTAAAGAGGTCACGAAGTTGCTGTCGTACTGCAGAAGCGGAGTTATAACTTGTTAAACTTTGCTCCTTCCGTAAAAGGGTATACTTTGGCACTACATTATTTCTTTTTTTCCACATTGCTGGTATTAAATATCAAATGGTCATAATTGGCGGTCACTTCAAATCATCCCCAACTGAACGAGGTTCAGGAATGTCCTCTCATTGTTAATTGTTGGTTAACCCATCACTTGAACAGTATAAGCTTATTATCCTCTTCAACAATAGGATTAAAGATTGGTGCTTGACTGGACTAAGATGAGAAACATGTCGGACAAAAATTAGGGACATATGAATACAACCTCTGTGCATATTTTGCACTGTAAATCGAAATACAATTTGCCGACTTTACGAGCGGTTTGAGATGGATGGTCACATTATGTGCGAGTGTCATTGGTTATTGTTAAAAGGCAATAAGGTGTGTAATTGCAATATTTACTCTGAATAGGAAAGACTCTCTACATCGAACCATGGATGCTGGTGGTTCGAATTTGGAGAAGGTATATTCCAAAAAAAATTCCAAATATGACGCAGAATCTTTTATCAACCTTTTAACCTTTAGTGCAAGCGCCCTATAGACCCTATCGAACAAACCAGCCGGAACGGTAGGCCTATAGCAATTGAAATGACAGCCATGTTAGTTCTAGTTCGATTCCACAACCATTCATACCTTTCATTTATTGCCCCGTGGAGGCCTTTTGGTGGATATAATTTTATTTAGACGCGGATGAGTGACGTATAGTATTCGATATAGAGTCTATGCCCTGTTTCTGTCTATGTTACTTCCTTTGTCTGTGGTCTAAGCTGGTCTATTAAAGCGAATTAAATTCACTGTAGTCAAGTGGCTTACTTGAGAGTTACGTGGAATTGGTACACTAAGCGGAAAGACGGGAAGTACATGTAATTTTTAACTTTATCCATCCATCACCATAACATGGCGAAGGGAAGAACTATGCGTAGCTTTAGTAAGGATTCAGGATGGTGTTGGTTTGTATGTGTCGGATCCTTTTTTGCGATGCTACTAGAGACGGGTATGGTTAAAGCTCTCGGCCTGATGCTGCCAGTTCTTCAAGAACAGTTTTCAACTAATACATGGGTCATTGGATTAATCATCTCGATGGTGCCTGGCTTTGGAGCAATTGCATGTAAGATTACACACGTTATATAACACCCTTACTTACCCACCCCACGAGTACACCCCATTAACTCTAGAAGCATATTTTCTCTTAATTACACACCGCTGTTTGCTTGTGACATTATAAAGCAAAACACGAATAAAACATTTTAGGCGACCAAAAAAACTGCTAAAATCATATAAAATCAACTGTTTTGGAGCCAAACTTTTTTAATTTTGGCTGAACATCATTTTTATAGATAATATATTTGCAAACAATTTTCAGATTTTGTTGAAATTTTAGGGTAATTTCGGCTTCCAGAAAAAAATGAAACCCAACCGAGCCTACTTGAAAGCTCCGTCCGCCCATAGGAAATGAGTCGTCTTTCCTGATTTTTGCGTTATTTATGATTTTGAATTTGCTCACTATTTGCATGTAAATTTGGATATTTATCTGCTTATTCACATTATTATTATTACTTGTTGTACACTTGTTTAAGGGCTGGGGTATGAACGTTTGGACAGTATTTATTTTGGGACATTAGAGCACATCAGACATATCGAATTGCATTCTGAATACGAAGAATGTCATTCTGATATCAAATAATTTTGATTTTTGAAATTCGCAATTTAATACACATTTTATGGCAAATCATTAAAATTGATATTTTTGATATTTAACAGTACTCGAAGTAAACTTTATAAATCTGATGATTTATACTTAACGTGTATGTAGGTGGGATGAAATGCCGACGATCAATTGAAAATTTTGACCTTTCGTATTGAAGATATGGATTTTTTTCCCAAAACACCAAAAAAATTAGGTCTTTTTGAAAAAAAAATCTATATCTTCAATATGAAAGGTCAAAATTTTCAATTGACCGTCGGCTTTTCCTCCCTGCTACATACACTTTAAGAATATATCATTAGATTTATATAATTTACTTCGAGGGCTGTTATATATCAAAAATTTGAAAAATATCAAATTTTTATAATTTGTCATAAAATTTGTATTATATTGTGATTTTCAAAAATGAAAATTATTTGATATCAGAAAGACATGCTTCGTATTCAGAATGCAATTCGATAGGTCTGAGGTGCTCTCATGTCCTCAAAAAATACTGTCGAAACGCAATAAACGCTCATTTTAGATCCCTTAATGATAGCCACTTGTTCATGTTCGTCATCTCTTTTATGATTTTATTTTTCATTTTGGTAAATGGGCACTGTTTATAAGTCTAACTGCCTGTCAATATGCAAATCATGTTTGAAGAACAGGATCATGTCAGAAATTAATATTTTGTTCTGGGTCTGATTATCCGGACTAGTTTGAAGTAAACAGTACCCCTCATTGTTCTTATAATGACACACTTTTCTAAACGACCAAAAATCAGTGCATATTTTATATTAGTTTTCATATTTGATTTTGGAAGATCTTCTTTCGTCTATAACTTTATTCTGAGTATTACCCTGCACAAATGTGTTGTTTTCATTACATGTTTTTGATATCCATGTTGATTCTAAATGTTTCTTATTGTTTTTATAATATGTAAATCTCATGTAATATGGCCGTTGGCCACGATTTAGAATAAAATACAAATACTTTATCAAGGATTACGTAATAATTGTTTTAATCCCCTATCCCCTCTTCTACACGCATACCCAAGCTGTTATTCAACCAATGAATTAAATTTAAATATTAAATTTCTATTACTTTCCATGCTTGGTCGGTTATTCCCATTGATCAGCTCGATGTGCGAAGCGCGTGACAATAATCATAATGCTCCCTAAATGCAAATTATTTCTTTCTCATCTTCTCTGATTTTAAACCATTGCTGTGACGTCAGTCTATTCAATAAACTGTAGATTATTTTCTACGAATCAACACTTTTCTGCACGAATCTACAGTTAAGTGTGGATTCGTACAGAGAAGTGTGGATTCGTACTAAACATGTAATCTACAGTTAGTAGTAAATACGCCTTCCAGGACCATTTCAAGGTCACACGAGCTAGGTCAAAGGTCAAAGGTCACTTCCGGGTCATGGGGCACGAGTTCAACCGGAAGTGGTCAAAGGTCAACCGGAAGTGGTCAAAGTTCAACCGGAAGCGGTCAAAAGGGCAACCGGAAGTGGTCAAAGGTCAACCGGAAGTACCGCCATTTTGAAAAGGTCAACCGGAAGTACCGCCATTTTGAAAGGTCAACCGGAAATACCGCCATTTTGAAAAATTTCAAAATCAAAATTTCGAAAAAAAAATAAAAAAAAAAATTTTGAAAAAAAATTTCAAAAAAATTTTCGAAAAAAAAATTTCAAAAAAAATTTTTGAAAAAAAATTTAAAAAAAAAAAAAAAATTCGAAAAAACAAAAACAAAATTTACCTTTTTTTTTTTTTTTTTTTTTTTTTGCCCAAAATGATCCTCACGGGGATGGGGGTATCTTTGACCCCTATGTGACCTCTCCTCAAATGCGCCAATTGCATCAAACGCGTCAATTTCGGTGAAATGAGTAAATGATCGGTGAAATGAGCAGTAAAATGAGCAGTGAAAGGAGCAAATGAGCAGTGAAATGAGCAAATGAGCAATGAAATGAATAAATGAGTAGTGAAATGAGTCAATGAGCAGTAAAATGAGCGGTGGAATGAGCAAATGAGCAGCGAAATGAGCACTATGAGCCAGGAAATGAGCAAATGAACAGTGCAATGAGCAGCGAAATGAGCAAATGAGCAGCGAAATGTGCAAATGAGCATGGAAATGACTCCATGAGCACGTAAAATGAAATAAACAAACGTAAGATTCTATCTTCTTTTTAAATTTTTATTAGCAACTTCCAGAAAAGTGCGGTCGATTAACGCGCTTTAGTCATCGCTTTCCATCTCGACATCCTCTTCGTCCTGTTGGAAAAGCCCGGCGAATTGAGATCGATGTTTAGCCAACGTTATTTTTACCGCCTTGCCTACGTCCATGCCTTTATCCGTCTTCTCTTCGAGATCGATCACGATATCCTGATGAGTTTCGTCATATTTCAAATGGACGTTATGTGCCAAAAATGTCCCGTAGCTGTCAAAAAAAATCACGTTTAACGGCCCATGCGGTTTTCATATTGGCCTTTTCTTCAGCCAGGTCTGCAGCCATACCTTCGTTGACGTACTTTTCGTATTTTTGGGCCCTCATCTCGCGAGTAGCTACTCGGGCACGTTTAAGCCATTCTCGATACGTGGCATTATCCTCCAACTCCACGTCGCTATCTTCTCCTGATGCCGCGCTTCCCCGCTCGGAATCATCCGGCTCCGAAATTTCGGGTTCGGAATCGTCCGTCTCGGAGCGTTCCTCCTCTTCGCCGTGCATCGTTTTCATGTGTCTCCTCAAGTTGAATGATGGAACGAAACGTTTGTCGCACGCGTGACAAGGGTGGGTTTTGAACGCTGAAATAGAAGCCATGCGTTGACTCCTCGAGAGCTGATCTCCAAATGACAAGAACGGGGTGAAACAGGCATTTTTATAACCTGCTCATTGACTCATTTCGCTGCTCATTTGCTCATTTCACTGCTCATTTGCTCATTTTACTGCTCATTGACTCATTTCCCTGCTCATTTGCTCATTTCCCTGCTCATTTGCTCATTTCGCTGCTCATTCGCTCATTTCGCCGCTCATTCGCTCATTTCACTGCTCACTTACTCATCAAAGGTCACAAGGTCCTGTCCGGGTCAAAGGTCAACCGGATATAGCGCCATTTTGAAAAGGTCAACCGGAAATGCCTCCTCATTAATATTCAGATATGCTAATTAGCCACGCCCCCATCATTAATATTCATATATGCATGAGCTAGCTCGCGAATATACATGAGCTCATGCATATATGAATATGTCACGCGTGCGACAAACGTTTTTTTTTTCGATTTTTTTTTTTTTTGATATTTTTTTGAAATTTTTTTTTTTTGAAATTTTTTTCGAAAATTTTTTTAAATTTTTTTCAAAATTTTTTTTCATTTTTTTTCGAAATTTTGATTTTGAAATTTTTCAAAATGGCGGTATTTCCGGTTGCCCTTTCAAAATGGCGCCACTTCCGGTTGACCTTTTCAAAATGGGGGTACTTCCGGTTGACCTTTGACCACTTCCGGTTGCCCTTTGACCGCTTCCGGTTGACCTTTGACCACTTCCGGTTGACCTTTGACCACTTCCGGTTGAACTCGTGCCCCATGACCCGGAAGTGACCTTTCATTCATATTCATTCATATTTTATTTCCATAAAAATCAAAGACATTACATAAAAAATAATTTATAAACACGGTACATATGGAGGAAAAGGCTGGAAGACCAAAAAAGTCTGAAAGTTAGCCTTTCCCTGAAATCAAATGAAATTAACAAAATAAATCAACATCACATAACATAACCAAAAGACAAGGGAAGGGGGGTGCTCACGGAAAAGATTAATTATATATAGAGATCAGTTTTGTTTTGAATTGATTGCGGAAATGTTTAACAGATTTTGAAGCTTTCAGATGTTTATCTAAAGAATTCCAAAGAATGGGACCTCTTGTACGTATGGCATGATCAGAAAAGACTTTCTTATTTTTGGTTAGATTTAGGTCATTTACATATCGTGTCTTGTAGTTATGTATGTCAGAACGTTTGGTAAAATAATTATCAAATGAACAGGGCAGCTCATTTATAGAGTGCCTGTACATGAATGTACCTAATTCCAGTGCATACATATCTTCAACTTTTAATATGTTATAATTAGCAAACAATGGCGCTGTGTGGTCTCTATAGTGAACGTTTGCCACCGTTCTAATAGCCCATTTTTGAATTTTTACAATTTTATTTAAGTAAGTTTTACATGTATTTCCCCATAAAAGTACTCCATAATTTAAATAAGGCAATATTAACGTACAATAAAGTGTAAATAAAATACGACTTGGAACAAAATGTTTCAATTTATTCATGACACCAACATTTCTTGAAATTGTTCTAGATACGCAATCTATGTGACATTTCCAAGTGAGACATTCATCTATTAGTACACCAAGGAATTTAGTTTGATGCACTCTTTCTAAAGTCGTGTGATCTAGTGTGATTTGCAGGTCTTGATTCATCGATGTCATTTTGGGTGTGCCAAGTATCATGTAATTTGTTTTGGTAGCATTAATTGACAATTTATTAGCTTTAAACCAATTGCTTACTTCATTTAACTCTTCATTAACAAGGTTTGTCTGGCGGTCTACGTTTTTATGGGAGTATAAAATGGTGGTATCGTCTGCAAAAAGGACGAATTCGAGTACTTTAGATGCATTAGTTATATCATTGACATAGAGTATAAATAGAAGTGGCCCCAGTATGGATCCTTGCGGAACACCGCATATAATATCATGTGATTCTGATTCATAAGAATTATAATAAACGTATTGTTTTCTGTTACTTAGATAATTTCTGAACCATTCTAACACAATACCACGAAAGCCATAGTGTTCTAATTTATGTAAGAGTATGTTATGATCGATTGTATCAAAGGCTTTTGATAAGTCCAAAAATATTCCAATAGTCGTTTCGTTTCTTTCAACTGCTGCAGTAACTTTGTCTACCATTTGCTCTATAGCCATAAATGTGGAATGTTTTGACCGAAAGCCAAATTGTTTGGGGTTAAGGATTCGCTTATTGTCAATGTAATCCGTACATCTGTTAAAAACCAACCTTTCAAGAATTTTTGAAAAACACGGTAGGAGAGAAACTGGGCGATAGTTTGAGAATGCCTCAGCATCATCTTTTTTGTATAATGGTATGACTTTTGCTATTTTTAATTTATCAGGAACAATCCCAGTAGATATAGAAGACAAATTAAATATCATATTAAGAGGTTTAGCAATTTCTTTACACACTTTTTTAATGATTAGATTGCCAATATTGTCATGGCCTCCACCTTTGTTTATGTCGAATTTATCAATTATTTTTACAATATCGGATTCAACAATAGGCTTCATATACATACTACTGGTCTTGTTCTCACTGAGATAAGCGAAATATTGCTTTCCTGTGTTTTGGATACTTGATGTAAGCTTAGGGCCTACGTTTACGAAAAAGTCATTGAACTGATTTGATATTTCTTTAGGATTGGTAATAGAACTGCCATCTTCAGCTTTAAATTTGATCTGTGCAGATTGTTTCTTTCCTCGTCCAATAATATTATTAATTGTTTTCCATGTTTGCTTCATATTATTTTTAGCATGCTCAAATTTGGAAAAGAAGTATTTGCGTTTTGATTTTCGAATAAGCATTTGCAACTTATTTTTATATGTTTTGAATATTTGAAATTTTTTGTCGTTTGGAGATTGAATGTATTGTTTATATAGCATATTCTTTTTATTAATACTTTTTAACAATCCCTTCGTAATCCATGGCGATATTGGTTCTTTTCTTCTATTACCAGTACATTTCTTTAACGGAATACATTCATCGTAAATCGTATTAAAGGTGTCAATGAATTTATTATAGTCATCATTTGCATCAATATTATCAAGAATTTCACCCCATTTAACGTTGGATAGTCTTGTTTTAAATTGAGCAATATTCTTACTATTGTGATTTCTTTTGTAAATTACGTCTTTCCCTTTACACGTTCGATTTTCTACTTCGAGGTTGGTCGATAAAGTAGTTGGAAAGTGGTCGCTTATGTCAGTAACCATAATTGTTGATTTGATAATATTGTCATTTGACCTTTGACCTAGCTCGTGTGACCTTGAAATGGTCCTGGAAGGCGTATTTACTACTACAGTTTATTAAATAGAATTACGGCTGTTTCTAAATTAAGTGATAGGAAAAGGAACATTATCATGAACAAATAAAATAAAATGAACGACATTCAAAAATTATGAAACCATTTTACACTAAAAAATACAATGAATACCGTGGTATTTTATTTGTACATGCGCTAATCTTACGTTTTCCAAAATTATATAGCCTACCGAGCTTTTGTATAGGCCTACAAACATGACAAAATTGTATTATAAAATAACAACGCAAATTTGGCATTTTTAGTGTAACTTGGCCATTACACTTTCATTTGTGTTATAAATCTATTATTCCACCAAGATTTGCATAGGCCTATGCAGGGACTGGCATTTGACATTTTCAGGAGAACATTAAATAGCTTTTCTGGGCCATCAAGGAGAGCTGTTCGGAGCATTTATAATAGAATGTAGGGACAGAATGATTCACTAAGGAGAGCTAAAACACTCTCCAATATCAGATTTAAGGAGAGCATTAGGAGAGTAATTGCTCTTGCTCTCCTCAAAAGGCAGTCGCTGCCTATACAGGGTGTAACAATAAAATTTGTACAATTGCATTTTGACTTCTCAGGAAAAAACTAAAGGAGTTACGGCACAAATGTAATATGCAATAGAATTAGTGATATCTTGGCTAAAAGAAGACGTTTAGTTGGTTTCTTTACTAGCTTGGGTTCAAAAGTTATGTCCGATTAATTAAATCGTCCAGAAAACGTGTTGGGCCACTTTTGCCATGTTAGCGTATATCAAGTTTGAACCGCGTTGATTGTGTTTATCGTGCATTGAACATCAAAGAACTGACACAAAAGAATTATAACTGGTGTTTCTTCATATAATTAACATGAACTTAATAATAATATGATATTTCTTTAAAATCTATAAATGAAGTCATGAAATCTCTTTCGAATTATCTTATAAATAAAGTAATTTCTCATATCCCTGAGATATCATTGGTAAAATTGAGAACAGTTTTTGCACCCATAAGTACAAAACAATAAAAATTTGAAATTAAGTTCAGCTGGGCTTCTAGCTGTTCTGGGGCGACCACTATTGCCAGCATTTCTGTCAAACAAATTGTATATACTTCTCATAGTTATATGTAATTGTATGCCTTGAAGGAAGACGTGAGTTTGGAAAATGAGCTATAAACAATCTGATGGTTTCTGCTTGACTCCATGTGCTACCGAATGTCACAACCATAAAAATACGCTCTTCCAACGTGAATTGGGGTTGAAGGCGTTGAGCTGCAGCCACGATTTCTAGTAAATGAAGTTGTTATGTCAGTGCTTAGTAGTGCTTAGATATTCTATTATGTAATCATTTCTACCACTTCGAATACCCCATTGTTTAAGTTTACCTATCATAAGAGGACCGTCCAACTGGTCCATGGTTTAACTCTATTCAGTCACTTCTGTAACATTTAGACAAAAGTGGCCCAAGCGGTTTTAAGACTAGGTTACATAATAGGCTATATCTTCACTTGTATACCTACGATTTTATTGAAACAAAGCTTATCTGGTGGCTAAAGAAATTATCTTGATAGATATATTAATATCACACCAAAAAATAGGCGGCATACTTGTGTCATTCTATTTTCAAAATTGTACAAATTTTATTGTTACACCCTGTATGTTCTGTTTTTTCTACTTATTTTAATTAAAAATTTATCTTTTGTCGGGTTTTTTTTTCTTTTATGTTCTTTTTTTCTTTTTCTTCCTTTTCATTTCAGTCGCTTACATGTTTTTTATTTAGGAAACTTTGCTACATAATACACATTCTGTATCAATGCATTTAGGCCTATTTATTTATTTGTTTATTTATTTGTTTGTTTTGCACATGTTTAGTAATGATAAAAGCCATTGTAGATCTATTTTCTGTTTAATTTTTATTTGACTTTCGTGTACAAACTGCATTTTGTTTCATCTGGTGGTATTTTGGCACGCTTGAATATTTACTTATATCGATCAGTAGGCCTATCCGATAATTAAATATTATAATGTTAGCATGGTTATAGGGACACGCCATTTGATTTCCAGGGGGCTGGAAGTTGAGGTCGAGGCTTTTTTCCATGTCGAAGGCGGCGAAGTTTTGTTGTGGTTTCATTTTTGTTTGTTTGTTTTTTGCTGCTGCTGAAATTCAGGGACAGTAGGTATTATTAATCGGACCAACCAAATAAAACGAATTCTTCCTCTGTTTACACATTTAAAATGGACATATGCCTACCTTTGTTCGGCTAAATGTAGAATCATGTTTTAGGTCCTTTTCCCTTTTCGAAAGACATCTTAAAAACAAATCCCATGAATCAACAATATATCCTTTGAATGATTCCATCGAAAAATTGCAATTATCCAAATTACTATGAATATACGGGATGCATTTCAACGAAGATAACAAATAATTTCCATAATTGCATGGTTGTTCCTAAACCGAACACTCGATTTACGGAAGAAGAGTTTCATTGCTTTGTATCCTTTCTTCTGAGTATTTTCGATAATTTCCATATGGCAAATAACTGCAAATCATCATGAAGATAGGACATCCTTCATCTTCAATAAAATCGTGTGTAGTAATATACAGAACACAGCACAGGTCTAGCTATCTTCAGGTGTAACACTGCAATGATTTTGTTATTGGCCATTTGATATGAACCCGTGACTATTATGGCAATTTTCCTTGTTATGCAAAATAGAGACCTATAAACGCATCTACTTCAGTACTATACATCAGAAGTGCATGATATTATACAAATATTAACTGTCTATGCGTGTGATGGTCGAAATATAATCACGAGGTGAAAGATGGATTGTTCCATTCCACGAGCCGGAACGGCGAGTGGAATGGAACAATACATCTTTCACCGAGTGATTATATTTCGACCATTGCACGAATTTAAGACAGTTAATATTTGTTTTATATCACTCATGCATAAATTCTATTACTAAAATACTCTTTAAGGTAGGAAATACATTTTTTCATCAACATAACACCATGTTTTGCCGTGATATATTTCACATTTTGGGGTCCACCCCATAACTAAATCGGCGAGTCCAAGAGTCAGCGCACGGCTTTGCGCAGGCGCACTACGGCAGAGCACATGATGGTAAAGACTATCACACGGAGAGGGTGATAGTAAAAATGGCAAATGGTAATCAACCAATGAACTGTCTAGAATTTATGTATGAGTGATATAAAAACAACTATTGATTGTCTAATTATGCACGAATCTACAGATATAGAAATTACATAATAGCCCAAATATCTATCAGAACTTTTATTTTGTAAGCCACATTAACGTTGTGTCTTAATAACAGGTGATAATCGTTGTGTTTTTAATGCATGTATTATTGTTTCATGTGAAATTGAAAATATACATGATCATGATTATTACTTTCAGAGAAACGTTACTTGATTGACGAATTTTCTGTAGGTCCCATTAACTGTGCATTACAACATACCAGGTGATGATTGTTATGTGTTGTGAATGTGTTTTTTCAAATCGTTTCATGTGAAATTGAAAAGACATTATGATCATTACTTTCAGTAAAAAGTTTACTTGTTGATGAATTTTCTGTTTGTAAGCCTCATTAAGGGATGGGGTATGAACGTTTGGACAGTATTTATTGTGGGACATTAGAGCACATCAGACATATCGAATTGCATTCTGAATATGAAGAATGTCCTTCTGATATCAAATAATTTTGATTTTTTTAAATTCGCAATGTAATACACATTTTATGGTAAATGATTAAAAATTGATATTTTTGATGATATTTAACAGTACTCGAAGTAAACTTTATAAATCTGATGATTTATACTTAAAGTGTATGTAGGTGGGATGAAAAGCCGACGATCAATTGAAAATTTTGACCTATCGTATTGAAGATATGGATTTTTTCCCCAAAACACCAAAATAAATCTTCAATATGAAAGGTCAAAATTTTCAATTGATCGTCGGCTTTTCCTCCCAGCTACATACACTTTAAGAATATATCATTAGATTTATAAAATTTACTTCGAGGACTGATATATATCAAAAATGTGAAAAATATCAAATTTTAATAATTTGTCATAAAATTTGTATTATATCGTGAATTTCAAAAATGAAAATTATTTGAGAATTCTACAAAATGCGATTTTCATTGAATTTTTTCCACAATAAAAAGAAAATGACTATTTCAATCAACCTATAAAGTCAGTAGCTCTTGCAATTATTTCACAGGACGGGAAAAAAGCATTGATTTTACTGTAGAAAACCAATGGTGGGACTCAGTCCCCACCCACTCCTAGCTATCTTTGACGGTCGGTCCTACCCGGGTAAGGTCCAGGGGTCAAACTTTTATCACTAAAATGAGCGCAAAGGATGGAACTACATACATACATACATCATCATTTTATTTCATTCAAATCAACATACAAAATATATATAAAAGACACAAAAATTTGAATGAGGAGATGCTCAAAAGGCCCAAAGGCCTGAAGCGAGCACTCCCTTACACTACCCTAAGTTACAACATACAAGTACACAAACTTAACAAATAAAAGAAAAAAGAAAGAGGAGAAGAACATGCAAAGAAAGAACCAATATAAATATTTATAACATTTCAATAATTTATTACTATTAGCTTCGGTCGTTTGGGCGTAAACGCGTGCGTTTATTTGTGAATTTAGATAAAAACTATTGGAGGTTTGGTACACCCCCCTCGTATAGTTCTAGGATTAATGGAGGTGTTTTGAGAGTTGCCATGCCAACTGAAATAGGGGATTGGAATTAAATTTTCCGAGCAGTTTATTTATTTATTACTTCTATTAGCAACAGAGAAACTTCAAACACAAGTGTTCAAAATCCAAAAGCCTCACGTGGGATACTTGCGCTACCAGTCGCTCGGCTTGTTGATGTAGCTTTTCGTGGCTTTTGGGCTTGTTAGGGTTAGTGAAGGGGCATTTAGGCGGAGGGAAGGAAAGAAGGAAGGGAGGTAGGAAGGTGGAGCTTAAAAAAAATTTGATTTTCTCGCGAAAGATTATTAGCGAAAAGGTCAAAGGTTGCAATTAGGGCTCATCATGAGTCAAACACAGAAAATGTGTCCGATTTTAATAAAAAAATAATTCAGCAAAAGAATATGTTTTACTATGTACGACATTTTGTTACCAGGTTACCATGGTTACGCGGAAATATGTCAACATATCTTGGTTTCAACTGGTAGTAACTTCTTTTGCCGAGTTACCATGGTAAAAAACATAGTAGGTAGTGTAAGCTGTTTCTTTTATTAATTACAAGACAAACATTTTGAGACCATTTTCACCATAATTGGACAATTAGTCTGTGTTTGGCCCCTTGGAGGCCAAATTCCAATCGTGATCTTTTCGTCAATAACTATTAGGGTGATTCACAAAAAATGAAATTGGTATTTTTCAACGGGACACCCCCTCATTTTGTTCATTTTGATAATAAAATCATACCTGCAAAATATGAAAAAATTCAGAAAAGTTTAGGGGTGCTACCGGTCAATGAACTTTTGTACACAAAGTCAATGGGATTTATGAGCCATTTTCTTTAAAACAAAAAAAAGCCATGTTAATTTTCCCTGATTGTGCCAAAAATATTTGATCATAGTGTGAGTAATGTCCTTAAAATAAATGCTAAAGAAAATTGTAAAAATGTTAACCCGCTTTCCAGAAAATTGTATTTTTGTGAAAACTGTTACATTTGGGGCAAGGTACATATTATGGTACTTGGCTAATATAAAGTTGTGTTTATGGGGCTCTAGTTCTTTCTTTTTTTTCTTTTTTTTTGATGTGTCAAAATGATTGAAATGTATGTAGGTTTGTAACTGTAAATTATGTTATTCAAGTGTTGAATGTGTGTAGGTTTGTAATTTTATGTAAGTGTAGTGTAATGTTTAATGTGTAATCCAGTAGTAAATGTGTCTTAGCCACTCTAGCTCTTGTCACAAGTACCTTGCACAAGGTGTAGTTTTGAACTGGCCACTATCCAATGTTGTGACCCCAATTTATATACATTTCTTTTCAACCATGGTGAATCTAATCCTTCCTGTGTTCATTCAATTCAAACAATACAAATCTTCATCAGGTATGGCCATAAATGACCACCCCTGATACAGATGTATGGATTTTGATAGTTACTATTACATAAGATTTCAAAAGCTGGTATCACCATTGGGGTAAACTAATATGTGAAGAATTTTAATCTTTTTTTTATCAACAGTTCAGTTCAATAAGGTATAAATTTGGGGTGCCTGGTGGGATTCCAGGGGATATCCCAGGGTATTCTTTTCTTGAGCTACACTCCTTCTGTCACTTTTGAAACATTTTTTATTATTACAGTCAACTATGAACTTTAATTTGGTAAAACCCATGTTTTCACAAAGTTAGGTATATCATTGAACATTTACTTCAGTTTTGCAAGCCTGGTAGACTTTTTAGGCCCTGAAATAAGCGTTTGAAATTTTGACAAAAAATCCCATTGACTTTGTGTACAAAACTTCATTGACCGGTAGCACCCCTAAACTTTTTTGAATTTTTTCATATTTTGCAGGTATAATTTTATTACCAAAATGAACAAAATGAGGGGGTGTCCCGTTAAAAAATATTGGTCGACCTAATGAATATTTTGGAATTGGTTTTAACAAAATCGAAATATTTTTGATAGACTATGGATCTATAGGTTGTTGGTTCGAACCCTAGTCGATCTTTGGTTGAATTTTAAATCTAATGTATTTCATTTCATTTTGTTAAGTAAGAGGAAATAATAATGACATTATGTTAACTACGAAAAAGATATTGCTCCCAGACACCCTTCACTCACAATTGAGCTAACAGCTGACTTTGTTTATGTGTTATTCCAGGTATATTTGGTGGCATTTTAGAAAAAACTTCTTCACCTCGTATCGCCATGATGACGTATGGTTTGCTGTCGTCCATGGGATTCATGGTTGGTTATTTGTCAGATACTATGCAGTTACTAGTTGTAGCAGTTCTGCTCATTGGTAGGTGGATATTAATTTAAACATATTACGTGGGGTGGGGGGGTGTGCGTGGGGTGTGTGTGGGTGGGTGGTTAGGTTTCTGTTTATAGTCCTAAAAAGCGAGGACATTATCTACAATCATGGAAAAAGTGTCGGCACTCTTTGTCTTTTTGTGAATCCCATTCCGCTCCCCGTTTCAATGTTGATTGTTGGACAAAGCCATGTTGTCATCAGGTCCGTGAGATCCTCCAATATGGAAAGATTTGGAATGGGGAAATGTGGGATAAAATGTGAGGACATTTTTAATAAAGTGAGGACTTCCGACGGGCTGACTGAAACGGAAAAAAGTATATTTGATTTTTTTAAATAATTACCCCATAATTCATTATTATATCCCTGTCCTCTTTACTTACTAATTTGTAATATGACTGGACGACATATAAATAGGGTAGAAGGCCCCTTCAATACCCTGACACCATCAAGATTGATATTGGCCTACAACCATCAGAACTCCAACAGAAGAGCTCAGAAGCGCAACAACTCATGAAAGTCTAGCATGGGTCTAGTATGCTCCCTCCATTTCGTCCAAACTTGTGGAATATAACGATAACAAGTAGATCTCCTAAAGTGTCTTGCGCTTTTTTGCGCGGTTTGCATTGCAAGGAGATCACTGGCTCGTGCGATGCTATAGATCGTTTCCTTTCATCCCATCATGCACTATTCCAGGGGGTATGCCGTAGTCCATCAACCTTGTAGATCGTGTGCATCCGATGGTCTTGGCAATTAGTTTGTCTTAATATGGGCATACTGATTTCATTTTTGTAAAGGCTATCGATGTTACTAATTATGTAATTTTTAAATTCGTGGGTGATACAGATATATAGAGCGATTTAGAACATCTGTGGAAGAGATCGTTGTTTACGTATCTCTGAAAAAATGAAAAGGAC
This sequence comes from Amphiura filiformis, assembly GCF_039555335.1. NCBI lineage: Eukaryota > Metazoa > Echinodermata > Ophiuroidea > Amphilepidida > Amphiuridae > Amphiura > Amphiura filiformis. Next base: position 4,909,709 of record NC_092634.1, on the reverse strand, counting down.
GCCGTGTCCCGTCATTAGTTTTTCACCTGTAGGTCTATAAAACGTGTTAAAGGTTAGGTTTCAATAAGAGGAAACTTTTTCCCTGACGACCTCATGTCAATAACTCATAGAAATGTTGATTTTGGCCCCCGAAATGTATCGGTGATCGTGCGCCATTATTCGTGATTCCGTTTTCCTAAGACGACACCAGCCAAAACGTCCGTATTTCAGAATGTATAGAACTCTGTGCACCCGCGGCAGATGATGTGTTTTGTTCATTCATTGCTCAATTCAGAAGTATGAAGAGCGAAAATAGTATAATCCAAAAGGCAGAATTGTTTTTGATATTACATATCAATATTATTACTGTCAGTTCCATGCCCGCTCTTTATCAGAATGGTGTTAAAAACATAAGCAAGTCCACACATAACAAGGAGAACAACTACTGATTACAAACAATAATCTACTGTTTCTTTTTTTTTTAATGCTGCATTAACTAAAGTAAATTCTATAGTCCGCCAACTTGAAATCCGACAAAAGTGGTTTATCTCCTCAAACGATACACATGCATTCGTTACTCAGTGTATCATGGGAAAGGTTTTTCCATACATGTAAGGGTACGAAATCCAATTATTGGACTATATTAGTGTAAATCAGATTTCTGTAACAATGTCGATATTTTTCTCTTTACAATACACAGGATTCGCTTTTGGAGCCGAAGCACTCACCATAGCTGCTTTACCGCTTTACTTCGACAAATTCTATGATTTGGTAAATGCAATCGCTCACGCTGGTTTATCAATAGGCTTGATGATCTTACCTCCTTTGACACAGTTCTTATTGGATACTTACGGATGGCGAGGGACATTCCTAGTTCTTGGAGCATTGAACTTTAATCTGGTTGTTTGTGGAGTTCTTCTTCGGCCTCTCCAAAAAGAGTCAACATCTTCTCTGCATAAAACAGATGGAAACTATCACAGTATAAATGGAAGTTCGTTTAAGAGTCCACAGAAACAGTCAATAGATAACAATATGTCAATTATTCATATTATGGATTTAGATTTATTCGTCAATTTTGATTTCGTAACTTTATTCTGTATTTGCACGGCAGCTGGATACTTTTTCACAGGGTGGTTAATATATTTTGTGCCTCATTGTCAAGTGATTGGCTTTTCGCCACGTGACTCTTCCTTCTTAGCAACAGTAGGTGGGGTAGGCAATCTTATAGGTACCATTGTCTTCCCAATAGCGGCAAAATATTTAACAGGTAAATGGATACTCTACATATCTGCAATTATAGCAGGGTTGGGCTTCGTAACGGATATAGTTATGGCTGTATTTCATTCTTACATAGGAATGATGATGTCATCTTTTGCGGTCAATTTTGGATTTGCAGTGACTGATTGTTGCATGTTCATGGAACTTGTTGTCGTTGTTGAAGAAAAGAAGCTTACGACTGCTGTAAACTGGCTCTTTGTCGGTTATTCGCTTGGATCCCTCGCCAGCGGTTTCCTGTCAGGTGAGTAGGTGTGTTCGTGGATTTGGTACTTGTCATGTAGTATTGATATATCGTGTTCCAGCCAGTCAGTTGACCAGTACAGTGTAACGACTCAGTCAGGGTCGGGTTTTTGGAGGCCTTGGGCCAGGCCAAAATTTGGAGGCATCTAAACTCAACGCAATTTTTTTCAATTTCAGAGTGTTTTAGTCCAAAATGAAGGTGAATTTTGCTATGTAAAGGATCGGGGCAAAGCGCCCAAAATATTTACAATTTAACCATATTTTGGTCCAAAACATGTTGTTTTCAGTCTAAAAAGGAACATGCACATGGCAATGTTGTTGGGCCCAAAACTTTGGGGCCCTAGGCCTGGGCCTATCTGGCCCAATGGTAAATCCGGCCCTGAGCTCAATTCAAAGTTGTTGCAATGCCTATTGTCCAGTCACAAGGATTGATTGGCAGCTATTGTTGCTTTATCAGACCTATTAACGATACGGTTAGACGCTTTGGTTTTCGAAGCATATCGTTTGTATAAGTTTCAAAAAACGAGTATATAGAATATTAATCAGATACAAAAAAATTCATAGAGATACAATAAAGGTTGACAAAGAAAGCAATAACAGGTTTGATGAGAAAACTAATTACGAAAACCGAATCAATGATTTAAACCGAGCCAGAATGTTTCCTATAGCTAGAGATGGGTACCTATCGATTGATGAAAAGGGAAAAGATTTCCTTGCTAACTGATGAACTGTGTGCATATTACATGGCATTCCATAGACAAGGAGGGGCACTTGACATGTTTATTTTGTGTATCATTATTACAGGGTGGTTATATGACCGTTTTGGCAACTACATAACGTCATTTCTGTTGATGGGTGTGGCCTCCCCTCTTTCTGTAACTCCGTGGGTTGTTTTGGACATCAGGAATGCACTGAAAGATTATCACGTAGGAAGAGTGACTTACTTACCTCTACGCCTGACCGGACATCAGCTAATTGAATTTGAATAACCTACGAATTGATCAACATCGCTGAAAAAGAATTCGGCGAACTGTAAGTTGGATATTCATCCAATATCCTATTATGTCACATTACGTGCTAGATGGCAATGTTTTTTACGCGCTTGTTGATAATAGTGTTCTTGATAATAATGTTGTTGATAACTATGTTTTTGATAATTGTATTGATGATAATAATGTTGATGATAATAATATTTTTGATAATTATGTTGTTGATGATAATGTCTGACGTGCCATGTCAAAAGGAGACACTTTTGGGCAGGTTATCAATTTTGAGGTTTTTACATTATCATAAATATGCAGATAGTTTGCTCCACAACGCCGTTTTCCCCAATGAAATGGGACATTCCTAAGCGAAGGTATTGATTTCGTAAGTTATGGTATTATAAAATTGGAAATTGAGATATCGGCCTTTGAAAATATTATTGACAATGTTAAGGTTATATAATGGATTTTTCAAGGTTTGATTCCAGAGGGGCGTTAATAAGTTAATAATAGAAACAGCCATGCAGAAAAAATGAACTCAAGCGTACTTTGTGTATCAATCTACATGCACATGACCACGAACCTATGAAACACGTGAGTCATATGCAGGGATAGGGAGGGGGCTTGCAAGATAGGGGCTGCCGGGGTGAGGGAAGCCGGTTTTCTGCAATTTTCCTATGGTATTTTATATATTTTCAATTTTTGAATATTATCCTTAGATGATATCTGTCGTGAAATAAATCAATGCCTCTATAGGCTATAATAGATTATGCAATATATACAACAATAACGACAACAACAATAACAAAACCAACAACCAAAATCTAATTTGTAAAAAAAAATATTCATAGGCTTTATAGTCCGCGCCAATTTAGATTAGTAGGCCTATTCCTGAATTATACAATAATTAAAAAAACGGCAAAATTAATCAATCACTGCAGTCAGAAAAAAGAAACGAACAAGAAAGAAGATAGAAAAAGAGATAAAAGTAAGAAAAAAAAGAAGAAAATAATAGAATTGGACCACACAGGGACTCGAACCCGTACTAGTTGGCCAGCTCAAAACTATTACATAGTCGAGAAGACTATAAGCCAAGCGCGCTAACCGATTGAGCCACGGAGGGAGCTTGCGAAAACAAGAGGTCTCAAACTGACTGTCATATTTAATAGTACATACAGGCTGTTATGATAAACAAGCGCATTGCCCCTGCAAATTCGGTCGCATCGATGACGAAAAAACTCGGTTTTTTTTCACAAGTAGCTTCAATTTTGAATGAAAATCAAATGGTAGAGTACTCGAGAGACCGTTGAGAAATAATGTTGGTAGTTACATGTCAAAATTATGGTTCCACAATCCCCCCAAATGTTCCCCCAAAACGGGTTTTGTAAATTTAATCGGTACTGTATTTGGATCTTCCCCATGGCAACATTATTTCTTTGATCGATTTGTAGTACAATACAAAAAAGAAGAAATCAATAACTTGGCGTGGTTTTATACTGGGCGCTTATTTGAAGGAAAAAAAACCGTCAAGGAACGCGTTTTTGATCTTGTGAACATGGTGCGTAAAAAGGTTTTAAACAAAGGATTTTCAAATTTATTCTAAAGATTTGTATAAACACACAAAGAAAATGTTAAGCTACATCCAATGCACCAACATTTCACTCGCTGCGATATCTGGTTACTGAGAAAACTCTTGTTTTAGCGAACAACTTTATACGTCTTGTATACGTTTTTAATACGTTTCTTAGTGTAACCTTAAGAGTATGAATTACCTTGACAAATGTCTCAAAAAATACAATATACCAGTTATATTCCGATCTGAAACTATCAGACAATATTATTATAAACAATAATAACATCACACATTCGCAACAAACCCAAATTATGAAAAAATCATCCCCGGGCAGATTTTTGAATATTTCTCCATTTACGATACCCTTCTTTTGACATGGGACATCACATGTTATTCTACCTATGTGTCGAGTTATAGGCAAAAAGGTCAAAGGTTAAATTGTCGGGTGGGTCCACAGGCGTATACACTTGAAAAATGCTCCAATGTTAATCTCAAATTGTTCCTTTGAAAAAAATGAATCAAATTGAGAAAAACTGCATTGTTTTGTATATTTTGTTATAGGCAACTTCACAAAAGAGGTCAAGGTCAACAGACCTCAATGAATGTTGATCTTTTTTGCTGTGTTACTAAGGTAACAAATCATCTAAGATATGGCAAACTGTTCTTATTTTAAATGTTCTTTCATGTGGAGTAATATGAGACCGTCAGAGAATTTTTCAATTTTTGTCCCCTGTGCAATCCAAATTTTGACATTTGGGATATAAGCGCGCGCGCAAAGCCCGTAAACATTTTCCATTTAAGACTATTTTAGCCCAAAATTGAGGTAAATTCTGCTATTTGATAGGCAGTTTCGCGCGAAAAAGATTTGTGCAAATTTACCATATTTTTGGTCTAAAACACGATGTTTTTCGGGCTAAAAACGATACACGGGGCAATTATTGCCTTCTTCAGTTAGGTTTTTAGGAAGGAAGTCTCCACTGGGGTAAATTTAGACCCCCGCTTCCGCCGCCTATACATGCACTCCGATTCGCAAACTTACTTATGGGAGTATAATTTGATATTTCGGAATTTGTGATTTTTCTTCTTCAAGTTTAGGGGTGACTTTTTCGGACGGGATCACATCACTAAACCAAGTTCCTATTCTTTTATAAAGGTACAGAAGAAATCGTCATATTCTCATGGTTAAAACGTCATTGTGCAATCAAAACACCATTTTGTCAAAGGTTTATTATATATTCTCTCTAAATACTCATGTATCAAGTATTGTACGTTCAGTTTCATTCCATATCAGAAACATTGGTAGATTAAGGAAGTACTTAAAGTAGGTATGTCACAGTGGCTGCTCAATTATTCTGCCACACTCTGCATGCAAGCATAACCTTAAGTTGAAAAGCGCGCGCATCAAAGTTGTACAATTTTGGCACACATCCATGTCGAAAAATTAATTTCCTCAATATGTGCTATTTATCCCAGTTGTTTGACTTTTTAATATATGGTGTGTGAAACCTTTCTTTGACAACCATCGGGTTTTTACAAAATTAATTTTGCTTCGTTTAAGAGCTACTACCTGTTTTTATGGATTGTTGAAGATCCCTCATAAATCAATAAATATAGACATTTTGAAATTTAAAAAAAATACCACCGTTTAGCTGAAATACTAATCTTTCTTAGCATGTAAATTATTTCCGTCGACAACGAATGGCACACTTGAGGAAAACGAGTTGAAATAGGGAGTAATATTACAAACCACAATAGCTCTAAGTCATTGTGTGTGTCCAAGGCCACACCATTTTTGTATACACGGTATAGTGGGATGGCGGTTCCTTTTACCGTTTGCCCTCCCATGTTAATCCAGATAACAAAATGTTAATTTAAAGTCTCATTGCAAATGAAATTTTATATTTACTTTTCGGATTTGGCTTTGAGCAATGGTGACACATACCATGTTTACAGAAAAAAATGAAAATTCTATTCCAGACTCCGTCAAAATGTCAAACTTTGCATTTTTTGTATTATATTAAAGTAATTAACTGCAGTTTCTTTATTCAACATCATAAAAGGTTCATACTTGACAAATCTATGATGAATGAAAAGACTTTCATTAAATATTTAAAAAACCCAAAATTACTCATGCCTAATTTACATAATAATATCATGAATACATAATTAGCTATAATTAGCCAATTTGCATAATTAATTACTTTTTGTGTATTTTTTGTTATCAATTGAAAGAACTTTGTATACACATGTGTGCAAAATACGCACCCTGATACGATGTACGGTTTTCTATTGGCATCAATTTTGCATATTAATTAGCTGAACTTAGTCATTTTTTCAGGTTTAATTTGTCTGCAGATTGGCCGAAATTGCTAAAATAGTATATTTGGTTAATTTATTATAATTATTTAATGATAGATTTTTAACTTTTGTTTTCTTTGACGAAGTCAGAAAAGATAGGCATTTATCCTGTGGTACTTAAATTAACGATGCTTTTTAAGCAAGCGTCCAAATAAACCTTCAAAATCTCGAAATGTGCCAATTTTGTGATTATAGCCATTTGTGGCAGATTTCCATTACATTAATGAGCATCCTAAAATTGACACTACATCACAATGCATTGACCGATTTCAATTCCGTTTTTTGATTTTTGATGCGTTAATGAAGCTTATTCAGGTAGAAACATTAAATAACGTGTTTTTGCTGCGCTTATTTTTGAGGTGATATGCCTACTTAAGGTCCTCATGCTACTGAACAAATTATTCACAGTTTTGTAACCTCCCGGCTTGATATGGGCAACTCCCTCTTGTTTGGCCTTCCTCAAGTTCAGATTGCACGTCTTCAGCGTATTCAAAATACTGCTGCGCGCTTGGTCACTTTAACCAGAAATAGATCTCACATCATTCCAGTTTTAAGAGAGTTACACATACTGCAGTTACTGTCCGTTTTCCTATACACAATACACAGTGCTCTCACCATTGACGCGCGACCTTTACAAATAGTGTATGTTAGAAGTATATTGCATTTGCCTAGTTAACATCACTGTGTGAAAAATAACCGGCCAATAGTTAAACTATTCTCCAAACTTCTAGCAAATATATTTCTCTAACATGACCTAAAATTACAGCTAGGTTAGATGTTCAGAAAGGGTCGCACTTTCGTAGAATATGAGTGTTAATTGAATGGAGATTTGACCGAAAATATTGAGCTATATTGGTAACGGACCGCTCCGTTCTGAAGGATGCCACAAAAAACGGTACAAGCTACATTTAAACTATGAAATTCTAGAAAATATAGTTTTGTAACATGTCCTAAATTTTTAGCTAATTTAGGTGTTTGGAGATGGTCGCACTTTTGTGTTTTAGGAAGGATATGTAAACGACAGATAACACCAAAAATATGAAGAAATTATTTCCAAACCGTGTTAACTCAACAATCATTATGTTGCTCATTTTCAAGAATGCTGGTTAACAAAAAGCAGGCCATTGTCTCATTTCGTGAACAAAGGTCCACATACCATTGTTTCCTTGCGTTTCCTTTATAATCGGTTACCCAACTGAAGCTATAATACCAGCTTTATTGCGATATCGCACATGTAAAACAGACACATGTGCACAACCAGAGAAGATCCGATTTAATCAGTTGAGCTGTTTCAATGAGTGTTATCTTGGTTTAATAGCTTTTAATGGGGTTTAAGTCCTGCAAAGGTCGAGATGAATTTACTGTAGACATGACTGCATCATGATTGGCTGCCGGTTGGTTACAGAATTGTGTACAAATTGTTGCTCATTGCTTTTAAATCACTAAATGATCTTGCGCCAGAATATATCCCCGGGGGAATATATCAAATGTCTCCTCCAACCATATAACCCTCCTCGTATGCTCCGTTCCAGTAACAAATCACTTCTCTGCGAGCCTCGTTCAAAACATGCATGGGGGACAGGGCTTTTTAAATTGCTTCACCGCGTCTCTGGAATACTCTGCCAACACACATTAAATTAAGTACATCTTTAGCACAGTTTCACAGTTTAAAAGTTCTTTAAAAACTCATTTAATGAAAGAAACATTTTACTGATGTTTTTTACTATATTTTTGTTCACCTATTGATAGTTGTTCATGTCTAGATTAAGGTGTTATGTAAATTAATTTTTATTATGTAGTGTAAGATAATCTCTGTATTACGCATTAGAAATTCACATTATTATTATCATTATTATTATTACTTTAGAACAAGCATTTGTTTGGCAGTTGAGCTGCTCGATTTTTCGCAGTGGTGCATTGAACATGATGTAAACCATACCAAAGCGTACAACCCCTCTATGTTGTGATGTCATTTGGTGCATGGGACAAAAAAACCCTTACTAAAATGTCAGAATTGTAAAATTGTATATTGTATATCTTTTTATGCTTGGATGATAAGGAAAACATCCCCGGGCACACCCATCACTAAACAATGGGCACAACAGCCTTCATTTCAAACTTTGTTTTCCATTAAAATGGTGTAGTAAGCAATTAGAAACACTGGTTGTTATTTCTTCAGTCAGATAGGGTTGGACCTGATTTAGTAGTGTGATCTCATGTGACTGTAATTACGGACAGTAAATCTGTAAGCAATACTGCCCAAGTTTGAATAGAAAAAACACCTCGTTAATATGTTAATTTAATATAAAAGTGTTTATCAATGATTAGTTTCTTCTATCGATGAACGAATTAGTGAGAACCCAGTTGGCGTAATTTTCCACCCTCGTGTAGACTCCATATGTCCCAGCACTGCCACAATCAACGTCACCCCAAGACACTATCCCATAGGCATAGAAGCGATCTGGGAGGATGGTGGAATTAACAAACATCAGAGCGCCTCCACTGTCACCTTTACACGAATCACTGCCACCTAGATCAAATAAAAAGCAAAATATTCCAGATCGGTTTAACTTGCTGTCATTTATAATGCGTATGGCTTGTTGAGAGAGAAATTATATTACACAAATCGATGTACTTCTGTTGAGATTTTGATTTCGATTTGACTTTTGGGCTCTCAAGAACAATATAGACAGGTAACGCGTTACTTTTTCTGAATTCCTACGACTAGACAAATATTCAAATACAAATTTGAGCAAATAAAACTATTTTTGAAACAAATGAAAGAAACAGAGACGAAGGGAACTACTTTCTTCCACACATATATGACCAAGTCCTAAAACCGACAGCGCCACCAACGTCAGCTCCAGCAGGTAGCAGCCGTCGAGGTGCAGGGATTGGTCATTCAATTATTTCAGAATGTGCTAGGTGTTAGCACGAAACTGTCATTGATCGAGTTATGTAACATCAAAATTGGATTTGCTTTAAGAATTCTGAACTTAATAAATGAAAGAAAGTTTCATTTACTTTGAAAATACTTTTAGTAACGATCTGTTACCAGCCTCAGACAGTAGTGACAAGTTGATTGTCGTCTTCACACCTAGATGGTTAAGGTGTTTCTAGAACATACATTTTAGGAAGATCTCGGCCCTGCCTGTTGAATTTGACTAGTTGTTCCTTCTTGATTGTTATTGGCTTCTTGATATTTCTGTTAAGCATTTTATTCTCCTTTTTAGCGATCTTAATGGAATCTATATGGTGTCTGGTACAATTTACGAGTCTTCTAGAAACACCTAAACCATCCAAGTGTGAAGAAGACAATCAACTAGTCACTACTGCCTGCAGATTGTAACAGACCGACAATATTTGCTAGTTAATGACACGTTCCTTCATTAGTTTACGTGGAAAATTTCAAAACTAATTTTGTTTTTTGAACCACCGTAAACAGGGTGTCCCAAAAAAAAAAGAGGCCCCTCATTGCGCCCTCTTTTTCTCCTATTTCTGAAAAGTTGATTAAATATATTTTGGTATGTAAAGAAGCTTTAATAAACCAAAACAATGATTTCAATCGGCACAGAACTTTTGAAGATATGCCCTTTTGAATAAAAGTACCCGTTTTTCACTCTGGCCACGGATAGCAAACAGAGTGGTTGGGATGGCTCATGCTGTGGAGTGGCCTGCACGATCACCAGACCTCACAACACATGATTTTTTTCCTTTGTGGCAAAATCCAAGATCTTCGCAAACGTATTACTAAATGCATTCACAAGTATCCGGCGCACAAGGATGGTACGCAACGCAGTTGATGCAATGAGGACCAGGGCTGAAACCTGTATTCGCCAAGGAGGCAACCAGGTAGAGGGCAGAGCAGCACAGTAAACTCACTTCAGAAGAACTAAAGACAAACCAAACAGCCTTTTAGGGCTACCTTTTATCCTAAAAAGAGAAATGACTTATGTTGTAAAAAAAAGGAAGCAAGAAACAACAAAGTAAGAAAGTAAGAAATATAATCAAACAAAAAGGCATAAATAACCAAGAAAAAATAAGTAATTGCAAGTAAAGCAAAAGAAGTCCCATTCGGCATTCATTTTACCCACAAATTAATGACACTATTAACAAAATCCATTGCACATAAACCCACCGGTAAAGCCCATTCCATTAATAAAGTTATTTTATAAAGTTATCATTGAGGAATGTTTGATATTCATGCATGGTATGTGTACTCCTTTTTAATCTTTGAAGTAACGAAACCTTCTCCGTGGACAGAGTGAAAAACGGGTACATTTCTTTAAGAGCATATCTTCAAAAGTTGTGAGCCGATTGATATAATTGTTTTGGTTTATTAAAGCTAACGACTCAAAGTTTTTACATACCAAAATATATTTGATCAACTTTTCAGAAATAGGAGAAAAAGAGGGTGCAATGAGGGGCCTCTTTTTTTTGGGGGGGGGGTCACCCTGTATATGAACCTTCACTATATTAGGTGTAAGTTGGAATAGGCCTTTTTGTAAACACTGCACATCGATCAAACCATCAGATTTGGAAGAAAAAAATTCAAAGATCTATTTTGAGGCTTTAAGATGTGTGTACTATTGTTTCTGATCAGTTTAACCAGCAAAATAATAGGTAAATGACCAGTATAGGATATTGTTTCTAATTTAATATAATGCTTTCTACATAACATTATGCACTGTACCTTCTGTAGCACCAGCACAGACCATGTTGCTAGTGACGACGTGTTCAGTTGATGCTCTGCAAGTTTCTCGACTGACAAGTGGTACATAAACCTCTTTCAATACATCTGACTGAGCACCCGTCTCCGTAAAACCCCAGCCAGTAAGCACTCCAGATGTATCATGATCTACACGTGTGTCTTCATTACCAACCTGAAATCAAGTATAGTAAAACTCAACCTATAATAACGAGGAATCTCGTCTCACGTCGCACACAAGGAAACTTGTCTCACGTCGTACACAAGGAAACTTGTCTCACGTCGTACCAAAATGCAAGTGTCAAGATGTTAGTACAAGCATTGGTTTATGATTTACAAATATTTAGACGCCATTTATAATATAATTTCATCCACAGTTGGTATTGGTTAAAAGATGTGGATTATAGGCATGGTTTACAATAATTATTCAGACCACATTTCGGTTGATCGTTTTCTTGCTCCTTCTTACGGCATCTATGATGTTTTTAGTTCGCCGATTAATTTCAAGTACTTACCGTTTGATCTGAATTAGGGTTTTGAGTAGGCAGACATAGAGGTCGTATATAGTCGGTAAAAGTTACACTTTCATTGAGATGAAGGAGGGCAATATCTGCATCATAGCTGGACGCCTCGTAGTTTGGGTGTACTATGATCTGATCTGTGTGAATCTGAAATGCAATTCAACAACAGAGTTTACATTTTGCATACCCTATTGCTGTTGATATGAGTATAGCTAAAGGTGCAATATAACTAAACATGTCTACTAAAGGCAAGATGTTGTTGCTCATGATTGATCTGTATTTGATTAAATCCAGTCAGTGGCACTACCTTAGAAGTTTAGTGTGCTGCTTAGTTTAGCGTTATTTATTGCGTCTACATATACGTAAACGCATGCACAGCGCATCAAGTGACGCTACGCTAAACGCAGAATACGCTGAGTTTGTGCCGCTGACTGAAAGTGGTGTAATAGAGAATAATCTACGACAATACTGATAACGAAATAACCTTCACCTTCCGTAAAGCAGACAAATTAAGAAAATGCTTCGTTTACGATTTTGGTGACGAGCTCTCCTTATCCTCGGTACGCCGCCAATAATGTCACGTATCGTCCATCACTAAAATCCAAATCTTACACATATAAGAAGTCTTGGGTGTTACAAATCACAAAATGTCTTTACATATTATTGGTTGAAGTTTATTACAAGTGAGATGATTGGTTGTTTGTGATTTCTTACTCTGTGATTCGTCAATTTAAAAATCCCGCTTCATTCTTACACGTATAAGATGCAATCCTACGCGTATAAGATGCAACCTTACACGTGTAAGATGGTTACACGTGTAACCTTACACGTTTATCTTACGCGTTTTTTGGACCACTTGGCCATTCATACATGATTGGTCTATTATACTGTATTTCACTACCTCCAGTCAGCGGCACTACCTTTGGAGGTCAGTGTTTGCTGCGTTAGCTTAGTGTTATTTCTTTCGTGTTTATGCGCCACTTTGATCGCACGCGTAAAATATACACGCACAAATATATAGAGAATAGTTTACCAGAGTACTGGTAACGAAAAGACTGGATCACCTTCCGTAAAGCAGACATAGTGGAAAACAACATAAGCCCGATCTATTTTGATGTTTGCGTTGATGACATTTATACTTACTGTAACTGACCTGGAATCCATGTTATTCCTATCATGTAGACCAACGACTAATTCAATAGCATCTGTTGGGATAGCATTACCATAATACCTCGTATGAACTGCGTTTCCACCTGTCACACAATGTGCTGCAGTCAACACCCATTCCTCGTTAAGCAAAGACCCTCCACAGAATGAAGAAGATCGGTCCCATTCCGATTCTCGAGCAGTGATGGAAATAAATGTTTGCCATGGCCACGAGCCTTGTACGACTTCCCGACCACCGATGATGCGCCCTCTTGGAGGTTCACGACGCTGGATGCTCGCTTCTCCACACTCTGAAATTGATCAAAATAAGTTTGGTTGAAGATGTGGTTAGTAAATACTTGATTTCATAGGAATATTCGACACATTAAGAACTGCCAAACGGCACAAATCACATTTTATGTCCATCAATGTCCTAAAAAAGTGGTTAAAGCTGCAACACATTCCTCTATATCAGACTTTATTGTCCGTATGCACAAAACAAGTTTAGACTAGGTCTCACTTTAGACCTGGTGTAACTATGGAGATTACTTCTATGGAGAAGTAACTATATTTGATATTTACATACCTTATTTTATATTGTAGATCCTGCAAATACATAAGGGTAGGTCCAGGCTATTACTTAACACTTACTTGGTACGCAAATAGGTTCATCAAATTCCCACGTCCCATCGGCTTGGCAGGTTCGGGTACTCATAATGGCAATTAGATCGTATAAGTCGTCACATTTGTAGCCAACGCTATTGGTGTAGGTGAAGTTTCTGCGACTGTAATACAAAATGTGACCATTCCGGAGAGGCTTTGGTTCTCCACAATCCACAACTGTATGAACGAAAATCAATTCAATTTTCAGTTTTTCACATGATTATATAAAATATTTGCAAAGCTACATTTTGCAGAAAACTCCATTGAAATTGAACATTTAGTTCCACAGATATGAACAGTTAAAGTGTTTCCAAAGTATGCAACAAAAGAAATTACTGTCTTTGGTTGGCTATATCTGAAAATCTACATATCTGTCTTCCGATTGATTTTATGATCACACTACGCATAGAGGTTGTGCGTGAAATTATTGATTGGCTCCAAACAATGGATTTGAACCGGTGTCCTTCACTGCAATCATGGCGCAGTGCAGTCCATTCAATCAAATGTTGTCATCAACCTATTTGATCTTAGTGCATTTGTTATATATGTGTGAGACGAACTGTCGTGGTAGATTGCAATCATGCTTTTGTTGAATGGATTTGCTTAGTCCGCCATATTTACGGTATGATACATCACATGCACAACCTCAACTGGGATGGCAGTATTGACCCCACACACATAAAATTAACCATAATTATTTCCTACTTACGCTCACATACGGCCTCATCCCCGGACCAACTACCATCTGCCATACACGTTCTACTTACGCTCACATACGGCCTCATCCCCGGACCAACTACCATCTGCCATACACGTTCTACTTACGCTCACATACGGCCTCATCCCCGGACCAACTACCATCTGCCATACACGTTCTCCATTCAGAACCTACTAAAGTATAGCCTTCTCTACAACTAAATCGTACTCGTTGAGTATAAGTGAAGTTGCTTCCCCTCATTACGCCATACGTTGGTGCTCCGATGGATATACAAGGTTTAGCTTAAATGAAATAGTAAGTAACAAAAAGGTATGTCAATTAATTTCGTTCACAAATAAAAACAAATAAAATAATGTTCCAATTTCATCTGTTACATAATAGAAAATACATAAATTTTGAAAGCCACGAATCAATCGTTTGAAATAATCAAGCTGTTTACTAATCATGCTTATGGATTATGCATTTCGCTATGTTTCTGAAATGTGTGTTTTTGTTTTGTTTTTGTTTCGCTTTGTGGTCGTTAAAACCGATAAAAAATGCTAAAATTAATTTCAATGTGCACTTGGGCTTTGAAAAGTGGGGATAGAGGAAGTTTTTGTCAGGAAATACACATTTTCAATTTATGCTGTTATTAGAAACAGCCCCTCCCATCCTGCAGGAACCCCGCCTTCTGGGGCACTGGTTTAGATTCAAATACATTAACAAGCTGATGTTAACTGAAGAGAAACGAGGTTCTTTGAAATACCTTAACCCCGTGTTCGTAATGCCGATCATCATGAGAGTCCATGCGGGGCTAAACACTCGGGCGGGCGGAGTAATCACTTTAATTTTTATAAACGGTACGTGATGTACCAAAAGCAAACTACCAAATGTGATCAATTATGTTTAACTTGACCAAAGTATTATTTGTATGTTATCTTTATTACTTACTTAACAATGGTACATAAATTACAGAGTTTGTTTACAAAATCAATCATGTCAAACGCTTTATCAAACTTTATCTATTATTCCATAAATGTACACGCCATTGCCTTTGGAACGTTATTATTTTATGTGAACTATAATGCAATCCAATCTTCTTTTGATCAAAACTTAAAGCAACATAATTAAATCACCGCGTCGTCAGGGAACATGTTGAGTTGTTTGGTGAAATAGCATACGTCTACAATACGCTACATACGCGTGCCTCAACAAGCGTGTTTTGCGACAACGCGGCCACTGTCGATGGATGAAAAAAGCTATATATCACTGACTAAAGGTGAATTTGCACTACATCGCTGGGCGATAGCAATTGGTTTTTAACCAATCAAATACCAAACGGTCTTAAGAATTGCAGCTAAAGCACTAATTTTAAGATTTGAATCAAGAACACAAATTCTGAATCCAATTTAGGACAATACCGTAAAAATTCGATAATAAGCATATGTGCCTGTTAACGAGTTGCTCGGACAAGAATGAACTTATAGTGAAATTAAAAATTAGAAATTAAAATTTAAAAATGAAAAAGTTTAACAAACAAACCTACATCTTCATTATTGTCCGAGCAACTCGTTAATAGGCATATAATTATGCTTACTATCGAATTTTTACGGTAGTTTGTTACTTGCAATACAAATCCGTAGATTAATAATACCTGTCAGATAATACGTGGCTCTGAATCCATTTAAGTTAAGTGAACCATCTGAACGGAACAATACCCGCAATTCATGGCCAGATGTGATGATGGATGGTGGCACTGGAGTATCTGGTGGACTACCACAGTATGGGCCATAGTCTATGCCATCTGCTTCAATCTACAGGGGAGAATGTCGGTCAAGTAACTGATTACTGATAAAAACGAAGAGAACAAGTTTTCAAGATGAAGCAATCTCCAATGGCATTGTACATGGTACATGGTAAATGTTGTATTTTCTAAATATATGGTGTGATCAAGCAAAATCAGTCGGACATGAAATCGGACATACTCAATTTTCAGTTTGTTATAGGATTGTAAACGTCATTTGCAAACCTAGATTTTGCAGAAAACCCCATTAAATTTGGACAAGCAGTTCCAAAGATATGAGCAGTTAAAGAGTTTCCAAACAATAGGACACAAAAAGAAATACTTCCTTTGTTTGGCTATATCTCAAAATCACTATTTCCGATTTTCGACTGATTTTACTTGATCACATCACATATTTTAAAAAGGCTTGAGTAACCTACAAGCCCCAGCATTAAAGTTACCAGAAATGAATTCTGTCGAATTAGTTCAAATAAAATCCATGAACTTTCCTGTTTCTGACGAATTCGAGATGGGTCGTTTATCTGATAAAGGCTCGTACCTTAAGAAAGTCATATGGACATTCCACATCAGGGTGCGATTCTATATCCATGAAGTCAAACGCGAAATTGATGACGTAACCAGCATCAACTGATATCGTCCAATCACATTTCGCGTTGTTTGGATATGGTTCTGGATAATCGATGGATTCAATGGCGCCTGTTGTCGTGGTAAACGTGATGTTGTGACATTCGGCTGTAAAAAGTATGATAAAATGCTAAATGATTAATACGACGAAATACAACAATTATCGTCAGGCTGCTAAGCTAATTGCCTAAGTCATTTTTTTTGTAATTTTGAGAACAATGAACAAAATGGGGTTCAAGCATGCATCAGTTACGTAATCACCCTAATTATTTTGGATTATTCCCTTTCATTTTTATCATAATCATTAGTTCTTGTGCAAAGATTGGTGAATAAATATGTTTAAATGCATGCTTGAACCATATTTTGTAATTTGTTCTCAAAATTACAAAAAATGACTTACGCAAAAAGCGTAGCATGCTGACGTTATACTGCCGGATACCTTCTTGACAAGAACAGGATCAACCATCCTCGTGACAGAATACTTTACCACACATGGAATTGATGAATTAACAGCTGTTTTACGTTATTACTGAACGTCATCCAGAGGGATCTTAGAGAACAATGGAGAGTTTGTGGAATATGCTTTTACGACAGGAGTTCGTACAATTAGTGAGTTTTTAGTGGTTTCGCCTACGGTTATTATTAGAGTTTGCGAAATGCCGCTCACAATTTTACTTCAATACTTCTCTGTACGTCAACTCAACTTTATTAATTGCAGGGTTTCCACAGTACAGTAGAGTGATTTTGAATTGAAAGTCATCTAGACGGTGACATTGCGCAAGAGCTCTATCTATGTGATACACATTTAAAATGGTGAATGTGTACTTTTGTATTGTATACAAATAAGTATATATATAAGTATTACATACACGTGAATAGTATCATGTAGAAAACAAAATGGCGCACACGTATTTGCATGCTGGGGAGGACAGACCTTTGTCAATGTAGGTCATAGAGATGATATAGATCTTTGGAATCGTTACTTCTTATCACTCGCCCTTCTCGATCAGTAATACTAATAGTAAGTTCTCTGCCGACCGAAGCAAGGAACATTTCTTCATACGTACCCATACATGACCGTTGGTCGTCCATCAATTCAAATCCAAGCCGGCAGGTACAGAAGTATCCTGATTCGTAGTTATGACAACGTTGCTCACAGCCGCCATTTTTATCAGCACATTCGTCAATATCTATTTACAACACAAAGAAAACACAGTGCTGAACAACTATTGGATCAACATTAAAATATCATTTTCTTACCGTTGTATCAGTGAGCAGCTACCACCTGGAGCTGATTCCACATGGCCTGAGTGGCGGTGTCTCAACAGACTAAGATCAGGGGTCGGAAGGTGTAAGGTCGCTTTGCAGGACAAAACACTACCTGTGAGTGTGGAACGGTTTCACAGACTATGGAACACCAGTTGGTGTGTCCACAGATGGGGCAACATTGCACACATGAGGACCTAGCTGAATTCAACGATTCTGCTCGTCACTGCGTCAGCTATTGGCTCGGGCGCATTTGACCCTGCGCTTGGACACGCTAAGAAGAAGAACCGTTGTATCATACAGACTATAATTTGCATACCCATAACAATGATAATTCGGGGTCTAGTTCTGGTCAAATACTTCCCAACGCTTCATACGAAACCAGGCGAGAAGGAAACGACAAGTGGTAAGAATTTGTGGGACCAGACACTGAAAGGAATTGATCGCCGTCTCTCACGTGACCAATCGACCTAATTCAGTCACCTGATGATGTCCGATGGTTTCGGACGAAACGTCGTGTTAACGAAACGTAAGTTCCAGTATTTGATTTATTTCTGTACTATCAAATTATGTTGTCATTGATAGAATTTGTTATTCCCTGCAGACATTTGCTATTTCATGTGGATTTTGGACTTTTCAAAATAAGTGTTCTTTGTGTATCAACTTGGTATCTGAGTAAAACTATAAAAATAAGTAGAACCATTTCCAGAGATATCACAATATGATATGCAATAGAAGAAATCTGCTTAAAATATTGGGACTACCCAAGATAATTACCAAAAATCATCAAATTAAACTAGGGCTGGGTGAACATCCCCACCTCTTGGTAAAAGTTTATATTGGGAGCCTGGATAACGACATATTTGATATCCAATACTTTTTTTTTGTCTCAGAGATATCTTACCCTCCCAAATCCTTTGCAACATGATGAATCACTTAATTTTAATCGAATGACACCCCTATTACTTTGCACAGGTTCCTTTGTTTTCATGTTGAGAATAGACCGGCTAAACATGAGTCGATAGTCAAGAAATAAATATTTTTTCCAAGATCTGGTCATCTGAATGTTCATTGAGGTAATTTTTGTCACTATCGACCCATATGTTTCACTACATACCAAATATGTACAGAAAATTGAAATGGAAGAAATGCATTGTGGAAAATGGCTTACCATCGGCATAATAATGAGCGACAAATCCTTTGAATTGTACATCATTGGAGAAATCGCTATGAAATTGTACTGTCATGTAGTTATCCGGATTTGACGTCACAATCTTATTTATAGGTGTGTATTCCTTCATTATTTCTTTCGTGCCACAATATGTGCCTATTTTGCGGTCTCCACTTGATACCTAAATGTTTTAGAAATGAGTGAGAAACAATGATGTTAATTTTAGAAATGTTTAGTTTGACTTTCTTATAATGAAAGAGAAGGAAAATGAAGAAGAACTAATAAAAGATTAAAGAAGATGAAATGAGAGAGTAAAGACAGGACATGGGTTAAAATTTTAAAAACAGTAAAGTTCCTAAAGCTTATGTAAGAATAAAACAGAACCCTTATCATATTTTACACATTATTAAAATAATAAACACATCATAAAAACATCTGACCCCTTTTTGGCAACCAACAACTCCACACTTTGCATTAACGTTACAAATGAATATTTCAACGCGGGTGTCAATTTTTCAACTCTCGGAATGCGAGAGTGACGCTCATTTTGTGGAGAAAATTTACATCCTATTGTTTCTACGTAGATTACTACAGTAAGCCCAAAAATGAAGGTACCAGTTATGTTCACCCCCCCCCCCTCAGTAAATCCTAAACAAAGACAGGTATGTCATAATTGGAACAAGCTGCGTCTTTTAGCTCGAATTTAAGACCTCATTCGTTGAAATCGTTCAAGAAATAAAGACACGACATCCAAAAACCCAAGGAAGATGCCAATTTAAAGTTGCCGTTTGCTCCATTGCAAGCCCTATTAATTTGTACACAAGGCGTTCTTTAACAAGATAACTAACGCCGTGCTTCCATTGATTAGCACGTTAAAACTAGCGTCGTGCTTTCATTGATTAGAACACAAAATTGCAACTTTTGATTTCGTTTCTTCCTTAGGTTTTAGATCACTGTTTCTTTAATTCTCAACCAATTTCAACAAAAAGGTCTTAAATCAGAGCTAACAAGTAAAGTTTTTGTTTGAATCAATTAAAACAACAATTTTTGATTACCTTTAAATAGTCATATTCACAATCTGCGCCATATTCCACATCAAACACAGTAAAATAAAGCCGTATCTGATATCCCTCTGGTACAGTAATGTTCCATTGTATGTCTACTTCGTTTGGATAGGTGTCAGGGTAACCAGGGCTGATTAATTCACCAAACAATCCTGTTTCCTGAATCACCTCACCTGTTCCTCCTCCTAATGATGCGGCTATGAAGAGTACAATGTACCTAATACAGGTTGTAACAATACATTTATACAATTTAGAAAAAAGTATTAGGCAAACACGTTTGTTTCAATAAAATCGGTGATCTACAAGCGAAGATATGACCAATTGTGTAAAGGTAGTCCTAAAACAGCTTTGAGCACTTCTGTGTCTTTGTTTAGCAAAAGTGACTGAATTGAGTTGAATTATGAACCATCTGGTCAGTGGAGCATTTGAAGTGGTATTTTAATTTATACTTTTTAAATAAATATTATTATTATTTATTTACTAATGTCAATGTGAAATCTTTGAAAATAAGCATGAAAGGTAAAAACATTGGCAAAAAAAGGGACTTAACTCGGACGATTAAATAAAATCGGGCATAGCGTTTGAACCAGAACTAGGAATGAAACCAAGTAAATTGTTTCTATTAGCCAAGATATTACTAATTCTATTGCATATCACATTTACGCAATGACCCTTTTTGAACAGCAAAATGCAACTGCTGATCATATACGCGCTGTAAGCTTGATTTGCGCGAATATGTCAAAACTGACTCGTTTTCTAGACGATTTAGTTAATTGGGCATGGTGTTTCAGTTAGCCAAGATGTTACTGAATCCATTGCATATAAAATTTGTGCCATGGTCTCAACAAGTGAAATTGCAATAGTTCAATTTGTATTGTTACAGTATGTATAGTAAAACATTTCATTCATACTGGCTAAGTTTTGACCTCAATCTCATTGTTGGTCACCGAACACAGGCCAGCATCAGGACTATGATAGTGGCGAATTTTCCTCTAGGTGCGTCAAAAACGTAAAAAAAAGAATACATTCCCAAATGAAGCTTATAATTAGTGGCGACAAAACGCAACGGAGAACAAAAAAGTCGCGTTTGTCTCAACGGAAACACGCACACAAAACGTCAAACACAAAATGTGGGACAAAATACCGATCCTTTAATACGGTTCCTGTTAATAATCAGGAGCTTTTAGGTGAGCAATATTAATTATATTTTAAACAAAAAGAACAAGGTTAGAATATTTATTCTTACCCAATCGATAGAGAGTTGCTTCTTCGTTGAGTCGACGCCATCATTGTTTCTGGTTTCTGGTATTACAGGTGAGCAATATTCACCTTAATATTTGCTTTATAGGGAAATTGACCGATAAGGACATCATAATGTCAATATTATCAGCAGCCAGATTTGGGCTTCGGTACGCAGTGGTAAGTATAGGGTGTAACATAGTTATCTGTCCTCTCAGCACATCCGGTATAAAAGTCGATAAAATGCATGAATTGACAAGCTTTTAATAAAAGAAAAATCTGATCAAATGTGCAAATCTTAGCTCGCATTCATATTGTCGTTAGAACCACAAAACAACAGCATCTTTTATAGGTAACTCTTTTACTTGTTTATTTCAAAGGTATTTTTTGTTTGTTTTTGTTTTTTGTTTTTTTTACTTTAGGTATAATATTCAAATGAATCACCGTGCTGGCTCATTTCTACCATTTTGCTCCATTCGCATCAAAACTGTATGTACAATATCATGCAGCCAAGGTTTATGGAACTGTCTCATTCTTAAGCCATGGAAGTCGGACATCAAAAATATTTTGAATC
Organism: Amphiura filiformis; assembly: GCF_039555335.1. Taxonomy (NCBI): domain Eukaryota; kingdom Metazoa; phylum Echinodermata; class Ophiuroidea; order Amphilepidida; family Amphiuridae; genus Amphiura; species Amphiura filiformis. The sequence goes on along the minus strand of NC_092634.1, from coordinate 4,887,821 downwards.
ACTTTATCAGAATTCAAAAAATATTGCCGCAGTTTCCTAGTAATATCTGGTGATAATTTAGGAAGTTCTTCATCTTTACTGGATGAAATACATCTATTGTTTGTTTTGAGGCAGTAACTTCCAACATTAAGATCAAACTTAAAATCATCAAATTGGAAATAATTTGGAATTCCTATGAAATGTTCAATCTTTTGTAGCACACGAAATGGTTTGAAAATAACATCTTCTTCATTTACGACGATGAAGTTTTGAGAAGAGAAATATTGCATCCATTTTAAGAGATGCTGTAAATAATTTCCGTGAAATAACAACGGACATTGTGTTTGGAGTTCACCATTTGGTTTGAATATGCAAGACATGAAGGTTTCATGGAAAGGAAACAGCTTTTCTGCTAAAGTTGCATTGAGCCAATTAATCTCTTCCTCTTGCTGTTGCTTAAAGTCCCTAAGAGCTCTGATTACCGGATCACACGCTACAACAATAAATTTCAAATTCGAAGATAACAGTGCATCGTGCACTCTGAATGGAGCTTTAGAGCTTGTTAGATACGACGATGTACTTTCCATTGTTATCTGGTTTTGAAGCGAAAATGGCATTTGATTACGATACCATGATAACGGTAAATCAAAGAATTTATCAAAGTATTCAATGCTGGTTGACTTTGGAAACACTATGTGTGGATGGTGTCGTAGATAAAACGTCAGGTCGTTTGTTCTGCAATTGTTTCCTCCGATAATGATGGCGGATGGTAATCGTTTTTCACAGCCTCGTTCATTAAGATATTCTTTAGGTAATACACGAATTGAGAAGGGATCATCGTCCAAATAACACGTGGAATTCCTTTCTATCACATCAAAGGTTGTCGCATTAAATCTCATTGATGTAATTAAATTATTTATATCAATTCTTGATGTAATAATAACGTTTGAGCATTTGAAAAACCAATCCAATGCAATTAAAATAATCATTGTGCATGTAACTACAATGCCCACTTTCATCCAGAGGTAATTAAAACGTGACAGTACAATTTCACAGCGATTTCTCATCGGATTAGATCCCTTCAGCATGTCTCTGCTCAGCATGTTTGAAAGTTTACCCTAAAAGAGAAAAATAAATTTTAAACTCATTAGTTGAAAATGAAAATTAGATATTTACACACTAAATAAAGATGTTGCGCTTTTAAAATGCGCACGTGACTCATGGGCACGAAATACCAAGACCAGCAAGCGTGACTAAATCCTCATGCATTGACCACTATACAGAAAGATAAATATCACCAAATGTTAGTATTAATTGAATTGTAAAAATATTACACATTTTGAAATTCCGAATTTGTAATATGTTATCAAAAACAACATTTTGAAAGTATTTGACGACGGAAAAAAATATTCAACGACGGAAACGTTTACAATATAATCACAAAGTTGAACAAAATAGAATAGAAAAAAATTGCTGCACAGCAGTCTCATGTTGCTCCGCCTTTGCATTTAAATGTATAGAAAGGCCACTCACTATGTAGTCACTTCGAGACTTACTGTCTATAATCTGTTATGGCAGCGCGGAGGTGGTCACGTGCGCATTTATAAAAGCGCATACTATGACATGTCATTGGTATTGTTATGGTGAGCTAGCGAGGTAATTTATTGGATGATGACTGAATAAATATGAGATTCCAATAATGGCGATGTGAAACATGTTATAAAATTCATAAAAACGTGTTCATAAAAAATCTTTTTATACGAGCGTATAGGGCCCTCATTGAACGTATAGTACCAGCACAATTAATTATTCCATATTTCTAATAAAGAAAATAACCCATTCAGCTGACATCAAATAACAGGATAATTTCACTGTAAGATAAGAAAGTAAATTAACTTGCAGGTTTGGAAATAAGTCTGAAAGATTGGCTTTCATGGGTTATCCATGTTTAACCTTTACGTGTTCTATACATGTATCGACTACTACTCAGTGCCAGAAGTGGGTAATTTGCATTCGAAGTAGGACCAAATAAAATCAACCAATCAAAAACTGTTGTCAGTAATTCACTTGCTGCTGGTTATTTTTCACAAAATTGTTATCTATAATAGTTTTATCTGTAAGATCGCATACATGATATATCAGAATGATATGGTACCCATCTTTTCCAGCCATTATGGACAAACCTGAGACGTTAATATGCAATGTATTACATCCGCCTATAAACTTGTACATTCATGTTATAAATGTCAACTCATGTTCTAGTCATTTCAAAAGGATCTTAGTTTGTATATGCATGAAGCAGGCTTTTCAATAAACATAACATTTATTGGGTACTAATCATTTTGATACAGCCTGTATATTATCTATTCACAACCAGTCAGATCTGGTTTATCTGTCCCGTTTGATATGGTCTATTATGCATGACATGAACGTAGACATGATTGCACAATTATTACACATTTTGCAATTCCGAATTGTTGCATTTTGAAAGTATTTAACGACGGAAAAAAATATTCAACGACGGAAACGTTTACAATATAATCACAAAGTTGAACAAAATAGAAAAACATTGCTGTACAGTAGTCTTATGTTGCTCCGCCTTTGCATTTAAATGTATAGAAAGACCACTCACTATGTAGTCACTTCGAGACTTACTGTCTATAATCTGTTATGGTAGCGCGGAGGTGGTCACGTGCGCATTTATAAAAGCGCATTTATATATATAACCGAAGTACACTGTTAACCCTAGAACTACTAAGCCATACTTTGTAACACTAACTACGAGGGGAAGGTGTTGCCCCTAATGTTCAATTATAAACGTCATATACCGTTGAATTTGGTATCAATGTATAGCTATGGGTCTCTTCTATCTAATGATACAAAAACAAATAAGTACAAACATACCCTACATAATGTCGCTATGACGACATCATAATGTTAGCGTGCCTATGCAAATTTGGGAAATTTTGGCTATGTACAAAAGTATAGGCAAAATTGATTTTCGGCTAAAAATTCTACGAACATGGGATTTTCACCGAATTTCCTCCTAAATATAAAAGGAGAATAAAAATGATTCTTTCAACCTTACTAACAAGGAAAAGGTCACTAGCTCTTGGAATAATTTTACAAGAGCGAAATGAAAATCACGGATGTTACTGTATAAACCAATGGTGTGCCTCATCCCCCCCCCCCTCCATCTTTGATGGGCAATGATGGCCGGTTCTACCCCCGAGAAAGGTGCTGGGACAGAGGATGATTTAAGCACTTCCCAGCAAGTCTTGCGGTTAGCACAGCTGTGTGAGTGAACATGACACCACTGCCCGCCCACTGCATACACACGTGCATGGTTAAATTTGAATTTGGACAGATATATTTACAATAAAAACACCTTCAAAAGGTTGGTCGATTTCACATTTTATGTTATCTACAGAAGGTGTGAATTATCCTTCATGCATACATCACTTTAGATCTGAAATCGACCAAGTAATAATGACACACGGGCAATTCTAAAACAACATCTTTTGCACAGAGTTCAATGGGATTTGAAAAGTAAAGTGGCAGTTGAAACTCTAGTGATAACACTTTTACAGTGCATGATGGGGCTTCCTTAAATCATCCGCTGGTGCTGGGATAAAAACCACTAAAATGAGCGCAAGGGATGGTGCTACAATTAGCTTAGGTCGTTTGGACGTAATCACGCGCGTTTATTTATGACGGATAAAATATCTTCGGAGGGGTTGAGTTAATTTTTATAAAGGCGGTGATTTTAAGTGCGTTGCGCTACGCCTCACTTTTACAGTGTTAGAAGTATAATGAGAATAGTAACAGTTAAATAAATGTATTTATTTCCTGAGTGAAAATCTCCTAACAAAATGCTGGACCTCACCTCACAAAAGATCTAAAATAAGATTTTACTCTGTTGGTCACTGAAAAATTAATTACTAAACAAGTGCAGTTTTACACTTATAAATTGGGATTCAGTACTGGTGACGTTACAAATCCTCCGGCATGGGCGGCTGTATGCAGTATTCATTATTAGATTCAGATTGATTTACACTTACATGTCATTGGTATTTTTATGGTGAGCTAGCGAGGTAATTTATTGGATGATGACTGAATAAATATGAGATTCCAATAATGGCGATATGAAACATATGTTTATTAAATTCATACAAATTTATATTAAAAAAATCTTTTTATACGAGCGTATAGGGCCCTTATTAAAATGTGGATAGTACCAGCACAATTCCATATTTTAAATTGATTCTGGTCCCAAACGTTCTTCGTTACGCTTATTCCATTTTGATTGATAAAACTCCTCCAACAAAAGTTCTGCAATTTTGGGAAGATCTTTTCAAGAATGAGAGGATTAATGGAGAAATTGAGTGGAAGCAAATTCATATTCAAAACTATTCAAAACTTCACAAGCACATTTGAAACTCAGCTCCGAACATTTTATTTTAAAAATTTTCACCGTGCCATTGCATTCAATGAGTTTCTATTCAGAATAGGAATAAAAGATCTTTGTAATCAGAATTCAGAATACTTTCTTCATGTTGTTTTTTTAATGTTCAAAGGTGAAACCAGTTTGGGAAGCACTTCAGAATTTTATTAATTCTAAACTCCACACTGATGATAATTTTATAAATTTTGATATTATTTAGTGTTTGGAGTACACAATGAGGATTTTCTTACGTACATATTTCTTTGCTATAAATTTTATACTAATCCAAATTCTCTAATGTGATCCCTTCTTTCAGGGCTCTTAGATTATTTCCGCTATCAAAGAGGAGGATTGAGTATAATATTGCTAAAATGAAAATAAAAGGAAAGTTGGGAAAGCATTTTGGAAAGTGGAAGGTTGATTTTGACCTGTAGATGGGACACTGATTCTTTCTTTGTATTTTAAATCTTTGATTTGCCACACATCTATTTGTCTTGTAAGAAATCCCTTTTTTGTGTGTTTTATGATGTGGGTTGATTGTATGTGTGAGGTGTGTGGGGGTGTTTTTTGCATGTAAGAGACTGAACTTGATTTTTAATCTAAATTAGGCCTAATTATTGTTTTTCTCTTCTATAAAAAAAATAATATAAAAAGGCCATGTATTTTGTTCTTATGTTGTATAATTTGTTGACAGTAGCACCATGGCTGTCAGAATAGAAAAAAAAATAACCCACATCTGTTTTTTTTCAGCTCACATCTATTTTTTTCAGCTGATAATAAAATAACAGGATAACTTCGCCATATAATTAGTAAAATCGTAAGATAAGAAATGTAAATGAACTTGCAGGTTTGGAAATAAGTCTGAAAGATTGGCTTTTATGGGTTATTCATGTTTAACCTTTACGTGTTCTATACATGTATCGACTACTACTCAGTGCCAGAAGTGGGTAATTTGCATTCGAAGTAGGACCAAATAAAATCAATCAATAAAAAACTGTTGTCAGTAATTCACTTGCTGCTGGTTATTTTTCACAAAATTGTTATCTATAATAGTTTTATCTGTAAGATCGCATACAGGATATATCAGAATGATTGGTACCCATCTTTTCTAGCCATTATGGACAGACCTGAGACGTTAATATGCAATGTATTACATCCGCCTATAAACTTAATGTACATTCATGTTATAAAGGTCATTAACTCAAGTTTTAGTCATTTCAAAAGGATCTTAGTTTGTATTTGCATGAAGCAGGCTTTTCAATAAACATAACTGTTATTGGGTACCAATCATTTTGATACAGCCTGTATATTATCTATTCACAACCAGCCAGATCTGGTTTATCTGTCCCGTTTGATATGGTCTATTATGCATGACATGAACGTAGACATGATTGATTTACCAGAGGTGTCTATAATGTCTAATGTTGCAAAAGTAAAGCGAATTAGAGAATCATTTTTTTGCTAGAATTTCTTATTTTCAGAAAGAGTCAAACTTTTAAACTCAAGTCATGAATTTTGGGCAATGGCAAGATGATCTAGTTCTAAGCCATTGATATGTTGGTTCATAGGTTAAGGGATCTGGAATGAGCGTTTTATCATTATATTTATAAAGTTTACTTGGAGAACTGTTAAATATCAAAAATATCAATTTTTAATCATTTGCCATAAAAATCATATCGCGAATTTCAAAAAATCTAAATTATTTGATATCAGAAGGACATTCTTCGTATTCAGAATGCAATTTGATATGTCTGATGTGCTCTAATGTCTCACAATAAATACTGTCCAAACGTTCATACCCCATCCCGTAAAGAGTGTATAACTTGATTTATTGATTGAACGAAGAAAAGAAAACTAGACATTGTGCTCACAGAGCACGGCCCTTAGCCAGTGAAGTTGAAATCTTGAAATCATCCTGGAGTTGTTCATTTGTACCACCAACCTATGGTTCATGGTGATGACAACATTGTATTATGTAATTTGTGGGAGCAGCAGCATTTTGAAGGTATTTGGTTACATACCAGAAATGCCCACAAAATAACCTTTTGACACCATAGACCAGTATCTGTATATGGTCCGTGATTACACAGCATTTATATTTTTTGATTTTTTGGTGTTGCAGTATTAAATAACAATTTGCACTCTTATGTTTCATGATACAGTTTTGCCTGTTAAATATCAAATTTATTTTATATTGGAGAGGATGTATATATATTAACATACAAGTGGGCCTATTGACCTATATTTGAAGTAAGGTAGAAAGTGTAAACATGGTTATGATGGCTCATTATAATTATGATTGATAGAAGAAAGAAATAAGAAGAACCTGACAGAAAGAAGCCCCAAATGCTTTTTGGCCAAGGTAAATACACAAATTTGTCCTTGTGAGGATTGCTTACCTAATGTTACTACAAATAAGTAAACTCAACCCAAAAGTATCGAAACGATTATAGATGGTCAGATATATCGGGAATTTGCACACAAAAACTTTTTGTGTGCAAATCTTTCATGGGGGGGTCAATTTTAGTGAAAATCACGTTTTTGACCATTGCCCGGAAGTGGATGACCTTTGACCAGAAATGATCACGTGACATTTGTGTCACCACCCAATGGTCCTATAGTGACCAACTTTGGTCAACATGGCAGAAAGCATATGGCTGCGATGGCCGATTTAAGGTATTTGGTTACATATCAAAAATGACCCCTAAATGACCTTTGACCCCAATTCTGAGTACAACTTTTAGACACTGGCTATAGACGATGCGTGTGTGCAAGTGACGTCACGCTGCTATTTAATATGAGGATGGAGAAGCATTTTTAGTGAAAAACAAGTTTTTGGCCATAATGACCTTGACATGACCTTTGCGCCAGCCATTTGTACGTGACATTTGTGGCACCCCCAAGTAGTCCTAGTGACCAAATTTGGTCAAAATTGACAAAGGCATATGGTTACAATGGCTCATTGTATGATTGACAGAAGAAAGTAACTGACAGAAACAGACCTTAGACAAATGCCATTTGGCTAAGGAAAAATGCCATTTGGCTTAAAGGAATAAGGAACAAATGCCATTTGGCTAAGGAAATAATATAATTATATTGCATATTTAAAACGGTCCACAATCATTCTAATACCTGAGTGGTTTACACCAGCATGTGTTACTCAGCCCTCAATGCAAATTGGAGCCGTTAAAGAAGCAATAAGTGAAGTAACGTTTTATAGTTATTTTGTAACGGACATTACGTGGACAGTGCCTTGAGGAATCGTAGTAAAAAAGTCACTGGTGGTCATAATGTCCTATTCGGCATCCTAATCCTTCACCTGATTTAACCAGTTAATAGCACAGTGCTTGGTGCTATATTATGCTATTGACTGGTTAAAATAGGTGAACGATTAGAATGACGGATAAATATGACCAGTGATTTGGTTTTTTCATTAGTCTTTCTGCTACGATCTTTACATAACTGTCCACGTAATGGATACTCAAAATAAACTCATCGTATTGGGAGGTATTTTGTTGTGTACGTATTTATCAGGCGTGTGGTATTTTTCCCATGCTGTCGTTATGATATCAGTACAACGCAGATGTTAATACAATACCAATGCAATGACACGTGTGAATAGTTATATTTATGAAAAATACAATATTTATGATTATAATTGAAAAGAGCATGGTCATGAAGATATTCATACCTAACTCACTCAGACATTATGATCGCAGCCTTAAAATCAGGTGCATAAATGCGTTATATTTACTAATATTTACGAATCACAAAATATCATGTCACTATGTAGACCTACTAGCAAAACCACACCATTACGCGCTCAGCTATTCGTCCAAAATACAAACACTCTTATACTATTTTTCCTTATACTGTATTATAATAATCATGAGCAAAACGCATCCTATCAGTTTTCTGAAACTCTAAAAAAGTAATTATGACAGAGATTTTGCAATAGCTCAACTGAAACTAGTCAGTGTAACCTATATATTTAGGATATTATCCACATGAAACTAATATTTGCGAAATATCCACATGACCACATCCACACCGTCCCATATAACACCAATATCCATTACCATACCATCCGCAAACACTCACCCTCACCTCAAACACATCCGTCAACTACATCCCAAAACACTATAAACAGACACCACACGTCCCAAATGTACACTACACATGTTGGGGTTCACAATACAAACGCACCGTCCAACACTCATGTATATTCGCCATGCAAAAAGATCGCGGTATTACAGCATATCCGACTTATCATTTACACATAAACGCGCCAGAAAAGAATCTCATGCTCGATAGAACTTGTGTATTTATCTGGAACTAAACCATTTTATGCCTCATAACCTTCCAAATTTTATGCGTTGAAGGTAACGCTCTTCATACATCAGTGAACATCAAAAGAACTGTTATCGGTGTCCAAAATGTACAAAAGGAATTTCTGGCGCACATGTGTATAATATTAGTATAAAATACTATAACTAGTAAATATTACACATACACCCTCACAACCCACAGATTCGACATATCTCCCACACAAGATAAGACAAGACGTCAACCCACATATCCCATTCCCATCCACACATTACATCTTTCTGCAAATATTTAATTACATATGATCATAAAACATCTTACCTTCCCGGTATTTTGCTTTCTAAATTGAAGAATTCAACCACAGCTACTGTTTAGGCCTAAATATTAATTGTTTAATTAAACTTAAGATATCAAATAAATTGAAACATACAACATCCAATCATGTAACTTCATAAGATAAACAGTTGATTCCTCGGATGTCTCCCCGTCTGTAGCTACCAATATATAATTACAGTCGATATGCAAAGCACGCATGGTTTAACTCTGTATGTTGGTAATCAATCGTTTCAAAATTAACCAGGCTTAATATTGCGACAAGTAAAGCGATAGAAAGAGATAGGAAATATTAAAGGGTATTACATACCATGTTTCATTTATTAAAATCACCATGTCCTGCACTTGAAATAAAGCTTTAAATGTGCGCACTTACTACAACTTTTTACAATGTTTCAAACTTGATAAAAAAAATTGGTTTTTTTTATTCAGTGACTTCAAAGTATTGCTTTGTTGTTTTTATAGTTACATACCTGTAAGAAATGGTACCTTACAACGAATGCTTTTTATACTGGTAGTTGCGATGTTTAATATTCTGTCTGTTTTTCCCTGGGAAATAACTCGGTTGCTGTTCGAGTCGGGTAGAAAAGAATGATTGGTAATTGATAAGCATGATAAGAGTTCTGACTCGACGCTGTAATACTGGTGTGAACACGCGTGTGCGTGACTAACACCACTATTTTACTATTATTTATATATAATGTTGTAGCTTGTTGTTGTGTCGTACAGCCAATTCAGTGTCTCATTTGACTGAATTATCTTATTATGTTCCTGTAGTCATTGAAATACATTCCAACCAAATTCAAACTATATTCATGACTATGTATGAAAATATATTAAAGATATGTGCATTGATGTAGCATAATAAAAATAGATATGCAACAAACTGCTAAAGCAATTATATGTCCCGTTTAATCATAGTTGTTACAGTAACACAGATATGGGCTCTTGTAACAATGAACAGCATGCAAATAAAATAAAAATGCGATGCATACCTTGTAATTATAATGCAGTATATTGCTTTGTAACATTTAATTGCTCCATGTTGTATGACTTGCTTCAGCATCCATATTTTTCGACAATATGTGACCGTACACCACGAATGAGCCGTAAATGTCCTATTGTATTCCGAGTTACAGTGTTATATGTGCATGAAGGTCGTATTCATAGGTACCTCAAGTTAGTGCTACATGTATCTTATTTTGATAGCGCTAGTCAAACATCTTTTAAACCAATCAATAATCCTATTGTTGAAGAGGATAATAAGCTTCTATCTGTCTATAGAATTCTTAAATATCTCTAGTCTATGTTTGCTTTGGCTAAATCCTGTTCAAGAGGTGGGTTACAAAGCATCGTATTTTGTGTAGGTATGAATAACCAACAATTAACAATGAGAGGATATTCCTGAACCGCGTTGACTCGGGGATGATTTAAAATTTCCGTCAATTATGACTGTTTGATATATATTACCAGCAATGTGGGGAAAAAGACACATGTAGAACCGAAAAAGGTACACCATTTTGATGAATGAGCAAAGTTCAACAAACCATAACCCCGCTTCTGGATATCGTTTGAAGTCAAATGATATACCATTTTAAAGATTATGAAATATATTTTCTAAACACTTCACGGCTCATTCATGGTGTACGGTCACATATGTTCTACGGAATTAACGACTTCGTTAACATGGTTAATGTAGGATGCTATAATCAAGACGACGGAATTACCAGCATCCCAAGTTCGTTTAAAGTTTGTAATTCCTTTATCAAGTGCTTGTTACCTACTATATAGCTAATTAATTCACGTCAACACAATACAGCAATTATCTGCTCTAAATGAGACACGTGGTAGTACTAGAATCTATCTTTGATTGACACATTGATTTGATGTCGAACTATATCTAGTGAAAGTGCTTAAGATAAAGGCGATGTCAATCAATGTGAACAATCAAAGGTGAACATTTTTATTTTGGTTGTGACACTCTTACTCTATCCACACCCATGCGAAATTAATTCGATGAAGATTTTACTTGCTTCCCGGTTTTGGTTCATTTAATGAATTATGCTCAGGCTACATTGAATGAAGCATAAATTGGTGCATAAAAAATTGTGCCAGTGCACTTTTGTATTCCCATTGATCCTTGGTATTTTTGCAGGTTTATCACTTCTGTGAGTAATACAATTTTTGGCTATTGAACTCCTTATGTGCCTATACATTTGTTGTTTTTGTCCCCGCTACATACCGTCTAGACTGTATTTTACTTGGTATAGACGAATCCAACGAGCCAAGTCATGGTCAGGATTTGGTCGGCCATTATTGGGTCCCCGGCGCACCAAGCTGGTGTTGTTACTGCCCAATTGGGTGGATTAAAGCCGCTTAAAAATTGATGTTATATTGTATTGTGTGACGCAACGACGATATGCTTCCATGGGATATAATACGTGACGCAACGACGATATGCTTCCATGGGATATAATACGTGACGCAGCGACGATATGCTTCCATGGGATATAATACAATAGCGTCCAGAATTGCGCCCCTGGTGACAAATTCAAGGTTTAAAATAAAGAATACTACCTTTACATATCGGCTGATTATTCGACCATGAACACCTTTAAAAAAAAAGAGCTTAATTTTTCATTCATTTATAAACAACGCTTTGGAAGTGCCCAAAATCATAGAGCCAACAATATAGCCACTTTATATCATCATCATCATCATCAGCCATTGTCGGTCCACTGCTGGACGAAAGCCTCAGCATGTCTCCGCCAGGTAGCTCTATCTTTTGCCTTGCTGAACCAATTTACTGTTCCCCTGTACTGATCTATCTCGTCTCTCCATCTCTTGCACTGTCTTCCCCGGTTTCTGTTTCCCACCATCGGTCTCCATACAGTAATTGCTGTAGTCCATCTGTTGTCTGTTCTTCTGCTGATATGCCCTGCCCAATTCCATTTCCTGTGTTTGGCTGTTTCCAAGATGTCTTGAGTCTTTGTTTGATCTCTAACCCATTTGTTTGTCTTTCTGTCTTTGTAGGTGATCCCTAACATGTGTCACAACACAAAATACAATGCATAATAATAGAGGCCGTCAGCGTGACGTCATATGCCGCCATCTTGTGGGTACACGCTGTAATGGTCGTTCGATCTCCATGCGTGAGCAACAAAATCATCGCGTTGAGGCGCGATAACAGCTGCGTGGCAAGCTGCGCCCTGCGCGTAGTGTCCGACGCATGAACACACAGATCATTTGTACCCACAAGATGGCGAAAGGCTGACGGCCTCTATTGATCTCGCTATAGTATTCATCATCATCAGTCAGCTGCGGAGCAGGCGACTACGAGTTTCCTCTTAACTGTTGCGATCATGGACTAGCAAAACAATTTTGTTTGGCTGCAGTTTTAGTATTAATAGTATTATAAACCTACAATGAATTCATCTTGAAATGAATTTGCATTAAACAATCTCCATTTGCTGGCGAAACTTAAAACATTGAACTACTATTATTACGTTTACAATCAAGTAGGTCGGAAAAATTGTAATAAAATAAATTAATGTAATTAAACGTGTGTGTACAACAATTTTGTCATAGGGGAATGAATTGATATTGTGTTTATATCACTATATTCATCAAATTTTATATCAAAGGATTGTAAATTAAAAAAATAATTAAATAACGAATTTCCTACGAAAGTGGACAAAGAAACCGTGCAGCAGAGGACAAAGAAGTGAGAGACTCAACAGAAATTAAATTAGGATAAAAAAAAGGATAATAGCTGCCGTTTGTCAAGTATGAAACTTAAATCAAATGCTTTCATGTTGTATTTTAACTTAAAAGTTCATCTGGATGACTATCTGATGCGAATTCTTACTATCAAGTCCATTTTTGGTGACATACCTTGTTACAGTTTCATGCTGCTACACAGCACTTCATCAGACTGGCAACCTTGCTTCTTCTTTGTTTCCTGAAGGGAGAAAAGCGGGTCGGGCACTCATACATACATACATAAACAACATTTAATACTATAGGGCGCCTTTCCAACTTGATCAAAGCGCCGTAAAAACAAAGCAATAACAAAAACAGAGTAAATACGATGGATAAAAATGAGACTTCAAAACCTTCTTGAAACTAGGCAGTGTGCATGCCTCCCTGATGGTTCTTGGGAGGCTGTTCCAGAGTGTGGGTGCCGAAACATAAAACGATTTATCTCCAATGCGATTTTTCCCGACATGAGCGGTGAGAAGAGTAGTATCAGAAGATGAACGTGTCATGGGTCCTGTAGCATGTTTGAGTTTATGAGTGAGAAAGTTTGTGAGATAAACTGGTGCATTACCCTGAAGACATTTAAAAACATATATGCATATCTTGAATTTGATGCGCTCCCGTATGTCGCAAATATTGAGACAAAATTATTACGAATGGTAAATGCTTGATATATATTTGAGGTGTTTTGTGTAAAACGCCCAAAACGTTCATTTTGATATTATGTCTCATTTCCTATCAGACCAATGTATTAATAATACGGTATTAGTGGAAGTCATGTTTGAAGGAATAATGTAGATGGCAGCTATCAATATACCTGTCTCTGTAGATGAAGTTTGCAAAGGTCACTGAAGCACTGATTTTAGTGCAACAATGCAACGTTAAATCAAGAGAAAAACGAAACATTTCATCATTGCCAACAGTAATAACAACAACAACATTCGTGTTGCTGAACTCTCCAGTGCTGAAAATGGATTATGAAACAACAAAGAGTGTCTATCTATGGCGTGGCTACGCCTCACCGCCAGCTGAAATCACAATCCAGATATTCCTTTGGATCCTTGCAGCGCTTACAGTTCTGGGTAACATTCTTGTCCTTATTGTGTTTGTACGCGATGGACATCTTCGCGCTAGGATCTCAAACCTTTTTATACTGAATCTGGCTCTAGCAGATTTGCTGGTTGGGTGCATATCGATACCATTCTACAACCTGTACAGAGAAACTGGATTATGGCGCTATGGAGAAGGCATTTGTAAGTTCTGGATGGTGATGGATTTTAGCGAATGTTATATCTCTGTTTACGCCATTGTCCTCATAAGTTACGACAGATATGTGTTAATTACAAAAGGTATGGAATATGACAAAGTACAAACTTTTCGGAAATTTGTCGCATTTTCTTCTCTTACTTGGGCTGCGAACATCGTACGTTACTTTGTAGCTTTTGTTATGTATGATATATTTGTGGAAACTGATGTAGACTACAGCAATTACTGTGATAGTTCTGTCTTATACAAATCAACTTTTATTATCTATGATATGATAACTTCAAATTTGATTCCTGTTGCTTTGATTATATTTTTCAACACAAAAGTGTACATGGATATTAAGCGACGATCACGTGGCATGCGACGGAGTCAAGTGGCACCAGAGATGAGTACCGCGACTGAAAGCGTTAATCAGGATGATTCTGGACACAGTAACATCTCATCCAATCGGCGGCAGGGAACAACCGACATTAGGAAGCATCGGCGTGCTGCAGTAACACTCGCCTTAATCGTTGGCGTCTCAACCATATGTTGGATTCCGTATTTTACCGTGATATTTCTATCCGTGTCGTTTGGCGTATATACATCAGCGAGAGTGCAGATTATTGCTGCATATATTTTCTACAGTAATTCAGCCATAGATCCACTACTGTATGTAGCAACCAATCCTCGAATAAGAGGGGGAATAGCGAAACTGTTTGGGCTACGAAAACGGTCGCCCTAAAACGGAGCTTTTGTCGTTGTACTCTGTGTACCTTTGCACAGTGGATAAGTGCCGCCATTAAGACCCTCTTTTTCACGCTTCTTGTCAGTTCCGGAGACCCTCATTTGAAGCGCAGAAACTTTTGGCTACATTTTCCTCCAAAGCTTCAAATTTGAACTGCAATCACTGATTTCTAAAAAGGACCAGACAAAGTACCATTGTTGACCCGGAGGCCCATTTTATGTCCTCAAAATCCCGTCCTGATCCGATATTTTTGAAATATGGTCACTTACATACCAAAATATTATTTGAGTATAGACATATTTCCCCTTTTCCCATCATGCATTATTCCAGGCGGTGTGACGTAGTACAAGAATCGCATAAATCGTATGCAACTGATGGTCTTTGCAATAATTATTTCATCTTCATGTAGGTATACTGATAATATGATCTCAAAACCTTATTATACTTAATCTGGCTCTAGCAGAAGTTGCTTGTTGCTGGTTCATATCGAGTTCGGATGGTTATGAATTTCAGCGAATGTTAGTAGCGAGGTTGCGATTTTCCAAATGCCGTGATCGTATGCCCGACTATCTATTCAAAATCACTCTCCTGTAACGAAGCGAGGTCGCGTATTTAGCCAGGTTTGAAGATTCTGCACGTACAAAATGAACATATGAACAGTGTTACGAGTCGTACTTGACTCAAGGCCAAAATCACCTTTTACCCGAACTCACACGAATGCACAACACAAATACACTGTTTGATTAAGCTAACAAAATCTAAGTCTTTAATTGAAAATAAAGTATGCTTGGTACATAACAACAATATACACTAAAATCACACAATCACAGTTGTATTCTATCAGTACTTAACCAGCGGTCTTCTTGTTGGTGGTGATCTTAGAGTTCTTGCAATGTTCTGGACGACTGATGTAATATATCCTTATTCACTTGTCCTGCGAAAATCAGCGAAGTCCAGTGTACACTTGCGTTTATAAATATCCTTGCATATGAAATCCTCACACGAAAATGATGCTGCTTTCTCCTATTACTTATCTTCTTGCGCTGCTTTCTCCTAAATATATCTCCTTGCGCTGCTTTCTCCAAAAATGGTGTTTCTTACACCATTCACTCTTTCTCCAGGAAACATGTTTCTTTAACACAGCTCCGCTGTTTTTGACAGATGCGTGGCCTTCACAAACCTAGCAAACTCCAGCAATTCGACAGAAGAACTTTAATCCTTTGATGAGGAAGAGCATATTTGTTTGCTCGGCGCAATCTCCTTCGTTGGTGTATTAAAATAGCTCAATTATTGGCTATATAAACTGGTTAAAATGTACTTCTTTTTTGAAGCACGAAGACCATCACACACATGTGGAGTTTATAATCTCCCATGACATTCTGTAATCAGCAAACTCCAGCTCTCACATTATACTCCAGAAAACCCAAGATCTATTAATGGACCACCACTTCATTCACATCTTCACAGATGATGCAAGCTTGGGATTTCCCAAGATTAATTATACACATTAACCTGTCACATTACATCACTTCCTGGGGGGTTTTCCTGATGGTGCAATAATGCACAGAATATTGAGAAAATCCCCTATGATATTAATAACTCTGATTCAGTTTGTTTTGATCACCTGATGAATGAAAGGGAATTCCCCCAGAACATGCCATAACACACAAACTATTGCATGATTGCTTCCAAGGTGTTTTCCCTTGTCTCACACTTCTCATGACATACACTCAGCCTGCAAACAAAGTTAAATAATTAAATTAAATTACTGAGGGCACATCACAACAGCGTAGATAATGTAAAAAATTGTCCGTTTTACAATGTATTAAACACAGTTAAGGATGTCCAACATACGAAGGATAACAAAGGCTAAATATTATTATGATCCTTTTTGTTTGCAAGAAATCATTATAATAAAGCAACAATGAGGTGTGAAAATTTGATTCATATGCGTGGTTCATACGTAGAGATTATCCAGTAAAATGGATCTACCGTATAGAAAAAGAGATTGCGATTTACATCTTTGATGGACGTTGAAATGGACTCACTATTTGTTTTTGGTAACCATATAAATATTCGTAAAGCACTGGAATACAATTAATTTTAATCGGCATGTTATCATTCCTTTATAGTCCTAATCAGAACCATGCTGTACTGAAGTAGACATAAGACACGGAGACCACTAAATTTCAAGTGTGACGCCCTCTTGTTACCAGATCAGATGTGGTGTCAGTCCTAGCCGCCTTCGACACGAAGGAGCACAGTCCAGTTGGAACCGAGATTAGCGATACTAGTTCGCACGTATTGAATGCCGTACGCAAGATGCATGGAACATTGCAACTTACGTGTCTCTGTTTTACGTCAGTGTTCTCTTTTTCAAATAGGTATTTGTTAATTACAAAAGGAATGAAAAATGACAAAGTACTCAAACTTTGCAAAAATAAATGTTGTTCATGCGGTAGTATAAATGTTGTCACTCTCTTTTATCCCAGATTGCTGAACTTGTTTATTATACTCATTTATCTGTCCGCACAGCCATTCCCATTCAAAACACGAAGATGCATGTGGTTCAGTACCACTAATTCTTAAGAACACGGTTTTCAATGTAAAATAGGTAATTTCTAGCACGAGCATAGAACTCACAAAGTGACAGACATTTTAATGTCATTGATATTGATATTGATATTAAAATATCAATAAAAAGAATATTGAGTCCTCAAATAAAAAATATTTTAACATTTCATTATGATGACCTGAGATTTTTTTGTTTCAATTAAACCACTTTTACAGTTCGCCCTCTTTTACGGGTCCAGATAGGAGCATACAGGCTGCGGGTGGGAAATTCGATTTGCAGCGGATACATTTTTTTTTTTTGGGGGAGGCGATTTGCAGCGGATAAAGTTGGGGGGAATGTTCATCAAAACTGTAAAATAATGGTAGAAAACATGCCATGTTACAGTTTTGTACAGTTTTTGCCATATACAGCCTGTCTCAAAAAAAATTGTGCAAGTGAAAAGCGCCCTCTATGGCAATTAGAAAATATCGTTGTGACGTGGTGCTAACATCAACGTCAACGGCGCAGTCTTAGCTCTCAAATGCCGTTTGTTATGTTCAATTTGCTTGTTTCAATCTCGAGATATGTTTAGTTAACAACGAAATGGTAAAATCACAATTGTGCCACTTTTACTGGGGAAGCGGGTTGCACATGTAAATCAATGATAGCTGATGTTGATGCGTCTAATGCACTCCCCCTTCGGAGCTGGTGCATAAGACGCATCATTTTGATGATGATAAGATGCATTATTTTGTCTAATATCTCTCTCAACAAATAATACGTGTTCATTAACCTAGTTTGCAATATTTGTTTGTCTTTTAACATGTCTTGAGTGACAAAGAAAACAGCAGAATGTGAAATATCTATTTCTCTTTTAATCTGTTTTAGTGGAAAAAGAGAATCATATAATACCTGTATCATGATAAAACAGTAAAAACTAATTGTGTTGTTGTATAATTGACGCATTCTTTTGATTTCACGAAGGAACTCTTGATAAACTTGATGCTATCGTTGATTTACATGTACAGCCCTCTTCCCTAGTAAAAGTGGCACAATTGTGATTTTACTCTTTCGTTGTTAACTAAACATATCTCGAGATCAAAACAAGCAAATTGAACAGAACAAACGGCATTTGAGAGCTAAGACTACGCCCCTGACGTTGATGTAAACATCATGTCATAACGGTATTTTCTAATTGCCAAAGAGGGCGCTTTTCACTAGCACAATTTTTTTTGAGACAGGCTGTACATATATAGCTTAGTAGTTTTCAGTGATCTTCAGATGCCATGCAGGAAAATATTCCCGAGCTCTAATAAGTGATATTTATCCATGTGCATACAGATGCATGCGTGACCCACATAGCCTACACAAATATTATGAGAATCACAGAGAATACAAACAAAGCAGTAGTGTAACACTTAATTAAGAAATTGTAAATTTAGTAAATGTGAGTAAATCTAAATCAATACGCAATCGTCCCTATTATTGCCCTTTTATTGTCACCTGTACAGTAATAATGAATTACCGGGCGTAATGAAGAACAATAAAAGACTTACTGACCATGCCATTCGTACTACTGGTCCAATATTATGGAATTCATTGCCAAATTCAATAAAAACGGCCAATTCAGTGAAACATTTCCGAAAAATATATAAACGTGACTAGATCTCAAAATATGATGAATTTTGAGCATTGTATTTCTCGTTTGTTTGTTTGTGGTTGTTGTTATTTATTTTATTTATCTATTTTTGGGTGGTTTTTTTTATCTTTTGATGCTAAAATTTCTTTGTTAAAGGGGGTGACTTCCTATCAGGCCTTACTAGCATTTTGTTCATCCCCTCCAAAATTCGTTTGTTTAATATTGCTTTTGTTTATTTGTTTTTAAAATTTATAATTGTGCGATTTGTTGTGAATTATAGGAAATGAAATTATCTTGTATCTTGTATCATTTGTCGGTGAAAAGGTTACACTATAATTGAGAACAGAATTAAAAAGACTATTTTGTTAATCAAACTCGAGCACGGTTTGTTTACAAGTGTCGAGTTGCTGAAAGCGGCGGTAAAACCTGATCCTTGTTGCTGATTTTGCACATTCAAACATACGAAGCATCTCAAAAGTTAGGTCTTTATAGTAGGAAACATTTCAGGGGAAACATTCCCGGAAGCACATGTCAACAATGCCTAGAAAAGTTGCTTTTTGCCTTGTTTTTTTTTTTTTTTTCCTTTTTTGTTCATTTTCTCCGATCGGCATCAGATAAATCGACCTATCGCGCTATAACCAATCAAGGATCGTAGGGAATTTGATTGAGAGTGACGTCAGGCGGAAACTAGTCTTTTTAGCTCTGTCTTTTATCATAGTATATTTTTGCAGGATATCTCCTTTTCATTATGCAGAAAATTGATTACTGTAGGTAGCTTCAATACAGGGTTTATCAAAATGATTGGTACCCATCAGTTTTGTTGTCTAATGAAGCGCCTGCTTCTTCCACGTTCAACATTCGGTCCTTTTGAAATTACTACAATTAACAATTTATGACATAAATCTGCAAATAAATTATACTCATTGTATATTGATGTGTATGTATGTATTGAATAGGAGCTAAGTGCAACTTTCAAAATCCGACTTGAAGCCACTCAAGCGCCCATAACTCGACCAAATGATATCGTAGAGCAACAAAAGAGGTATCAAAATGCGCAGAAGAAAGCTGCACTTTATAAACATTAAGTAAGTTTTTGCTATATATTTCAGTTCCCGATATATCTGACCATCTATAATCGTTTCGATACTTTCTAGGTTGAGTTTATAATACCATTGGTGGTATAATGGCTTAAAATTGCACCATTCGGAAAATTTCAGAAATTGCGCATGCTATATATTCAAATTCATCTATTTTTACTTTGATTAATTTTGACTATTTCATAATCTTCTGACGTACTACACACAAATGACTGAATTCAGACATAATGGAAACAATGGGCCGTTCCAGTTGAAATCCATAAAATCCGCAAACTGACATGACCTTAATCCCCCCACAGGGATGTAGATTTCAAATGGGGTAATCCATTTAGGAAACCCAATTTGAAATTCAGAATAAGGTCTTCTATAGTGGGTGTATTGATATCAACTGGAAATCTGTAATAACTCAATTAATACATTCCCACTGGTGAAAGCACAAGACAATTTACATCTGTAGTTGTTGTGTATTGTGTATTTTTAACTTAACTTCAACTGGAATAGCCCAATTAGTGATTCAAATACAATGAAATGCATCAAAGACTTACAAACATTCCAAATCCGTTAAAAAGCACATATTCATAAACATGAATCTTGTTTAAACATTCAAAAAGTAATTTAATATCCAAAACAATATTGATAATAAATTACATTACACACACAGGAATTACATGAATCCCTCGCTGACCAAATCACGTTCAGTATCTACAATACGATTCAGACTACGAAATAATATTCGTTAGAAAATAGGTTAATATATTGTTTCTAGCTTCTTATCGTGGATTGACTCCCTTCTATCTTACACATTTACCATTTACCGTGTGTTTGCGATTAATCAATAAAATGCTCTGCGTGTTGTGTATTCGCTGGTAATTTTTAGCTGCCTTTTACGTAATAAGTAGCTATTTTTATGGCGGTTTAAAAAAAAATAGCTGTTTGATTGCTTCTTATTTTTGACATAACGGATGACTATTTATTGAAAAAATGTTTCCCGAATGATTATTAATGACATTGAGCGATTTAAGGGGATTGACTTATCAGTCATATTGGATATATCCATAAACATGATAAAGTGACTGCTTATTATTGCAGTGGTTGCATAAATACGCGATACTAGCTGTAAAATAGAAAACATGAGACACTCAAACACCACCCATATACCTAACCACACAACCACCACCCCCATCCCACACACCCACACTTTAGACTGAATGCAGCAAAACTCCAATAGAAATATGTACATACATAACCTTTGACCCATGGTTTCATTCGATTCCGAGGTTATGCATTTCACAAATAATTTTCCTTTGTCAAGAGGAGCAATTTGAGACACGATGAGATTTAAACAGTGCATTTTAAAAATTTGGCCAATGTGCATGAGATATTTGACATTTGACCTGATTCACTCTATTACTAAGCTAAACCTGAACTAACCATTCTAGTGTAATATGACAATTGACTTTTTGCATTTACATTTTGGCCCCATTATCACCTTCGACCCCTCGTGGGAAGCATAGAAGGCATAGAAAAAATTGAATCAATTCTAGTTTTATCATTTGAGGTATAAGGATGCCAAAAAAACGTTTGGTTCCACAATTGAAACAAAACTAGATGCTTACTCACGATTAAAAGTTTGAAAACGTCTCATTATTTTTGTCGCATCTCATATCACACTATGTACAGGGTGTCCCAATAAAAACAGAACCCTCATTGCGCCCTCTTTTTCTCCTATTTCTGAAAAGTTGATCAAATATATTTTGGTATTTAAAGAAACCTTAATTCGTTAGCTTTAATAAACCAAAACAATTATTTCAATCACTGTACCCCATACATATCTCCAGATATTGGGACAAATGAAAAACCTAACCAAACTGAAACACATATGTACCTCTACACACACCCGTCCATCCACCCTACATATAATTTGAAAATTCAATCAAATCTAATATTCAACTTACCATTTTGAGTTAGTTTTCCGTCTTTTACGTCTTCACCAAAGTCTTCCAACAAAATAAATCCTACCAAGGCTGATAAAGATTCAGTCCGTTAAAATACAACTATGATGGTTGAGTGGAGATCTATGACTGAGTTTACAAACAAAATCTTACCAACAGTATCTTGGAAACAGAGTTGCCAGGGTCATTTTGTTTTTTCTCGAATTTAATTTTAACCAATTGCACATGACCTGAGTGCGTCCAGTTTGATGGACAGTACCAGATATTCAATCATTTGTAAAGATTTATAAGTGGTATGTTGTTAACAATAAAAACAGCACAATTGTGTGTGTCAGATGGCAACCCTGGTTGGATCTACAAATGTTTGTTGATACGTCACCATAGCAACAACCATATAGCAGATGTTTCTCTTTTCCTGTTATAAGCATTCATCACCATGGGTGAGTATAATGAGTATTTAAAACATTTGCATGACTAATTCATCATGCAGTTTTCGCCATGGCAAATTTTCCACAAGGTTTATCTCACTAAACCAGATTATTGTCACGGTAAACCACTCTTTCTTTTATTCTACACAACACAGTGGATGGTGCAATCAATAATTAACATTTTGTATTGACTAATGCACTTCTGTTGCCTGGACATCATTTACCATGACATCCATCGCATACTTTCTCAAAGCCAACCAAAGTTCATTTGACATTATAGATAAGGTCATAGTGGGCTGGCCTGACAAAAAGTTGTGTGAGCAAAAATCAAGCTGCTTTATGACTCTAAGATGCGAGGCAAATTTGCAGTTTGATATTTTGAGAGCAATATAGCTCTGGCATCGTTTCATAATGTTGTATATGTTCTGAATAATATCTTATTTTGATAATTGGAATCATGAAAATAAAATACATTTTCTACATTACGTGAATGTTCCATTGAATTTAAGCAAATAATTCTGCCAAACCGATTCTAACAAGCAATGCTCCTATACAATACATGTAACACAAAGTGAGCAGAAGACAAGCCCTGTGTACAAAGTATAGTAAATTATATAAATTTCACAAGTCTATTATGACTGGCCCTGGTACTGTGAATAAATAGTAACAGGGACAGCACCATTTATTCAAATCAATAAAGCAACAGACTGTAACATACTGGATTTCCCAGCTAGGTTTTTCTTAAATATCAATAAATTTCCAATAAAACATTGGGGAGGGGGGATACTATACTGGGATGTGCCACAAGCCATGGTTGCATTTTGACCATGTGGTATTTCAATGACCCCTCTTTCTACATGTACGTATTACAGAGGTCCACGCCATAGAGTTTCTAGAATGCTGCTAAAATAAGAAAAAATTTAATGCTAATTTATTGCACATTCTAGGGAAGCGTGGTTACCTTTTTGAAATCGCCGAGTGGGAGGGTTTTCAATGAAATATTATTTGTGTTAAAACTGAAGCTTCCTATGTATAAAAGAATATATGAATATTAACTGCACATCATATATAACGATTCGTGATACCCAATCGTGCTAAAATTTATGTGGTTTAGGAGGCAGAGAATTTTATTTCAATTTCATATACACCAAAATATTTTCTGAATTTAGTCAAAATTAACAGTCATAATGATGGTTACAATTTTATGTAAATTTTACATAGGTCCCGACTAAAGATTACTGTTTCGTCTTTATGGGAATATAATCTTTTAATATCTCAAAGAAACTTTTGGAACCTATGTGGACTTTTCCTGTAAATTGCAGAAATTCAGACCGTCTAACAAAAAAATGGTAGGCTGACTGGGCTCCATACCTCGCAACCGACGCGATGTACTGCAGAGCTTGTGGCCGAAATCAAAATCGATTTATGTATTGTGTATGTATCATAGGACCCTCGTATTAATTGTCTGTATGCGCTTGAGAATTCAACAATATAAATAATGGTAGCTCTATTATAATACACATTAATGTTTTAAGCAGATAAAATTCCAAAATATGGTACGTTTTCTGCCTTTGATTGTCACGTGGTATGTTGAAGTAATGAAGTTGCGATTAATATATGTTTAAATTTTCACGATGACACCAACAAGTCCTTGAGGTCGAGCGGTCTAAGGCGCTGGTGATATATGTCGATACCGTATACATGATAGCGGCGCAGTGCAGCGTGGGTTCATAGTGCAGTTTTGTCCACGGCAAATTCACCGTGACCTTTCCAGCCATAAACCCGCTTAGTGAAGATTAAATCGAAATATGCAGTACTAAACCATTATAGTAATCGATTGTCCAATGCACATTTTTTACCACGTGATAATATTAATCCAATGAGCGATCGAATTGTCCGCTACGGTCGATTAATCCAATCGATAATGACGCTATTGACATGTACGGGTGGAGCTCCACTGACTGAGTTTTTGTGATTTTTCACTGGTTTGCTATCGTTTACTCATCAAAGCGCTCCACCGTTATTATAAGGACTATGCTAATAATTTAAAGATTGACATGTAGAAAATAAACCATACTTGCTTGACAGAGAGTACTAAATTTGTACCTATTACGGTTTGGTGGCACTCCTCTTCCAAACGCGACCAAGTCAGGGCGGCCCGGTGAAGCAAAATGTGCATTGGATTAACACGGGAGTTTGGATAAGATGGTAGATTTCCTTTCTCATACAAATGCATGCTCCCCTTGTACCGGATTAAAAATTCAGATATTTTGAAAAGAATAAGTAATTGAAACATAGAGATACATGTTGTGTGCATACATGTAATTAACAATAACTGCATGATGTCGACCCCCGCAAAAATCACAAAGTTATGAAACAAAAACTTATGGAAGGTTTAAAAAATAATAAATCATTAGATAATAAACATATAAACAAACAACAAACATATGGGACTTATAAATGCTACATATCATCCATCAAGTGGGTCAGAAGGTGCTGCTGTGTGGTGCAATTTCATGCAGCCATGCCCATAACACATGGAGTGGATTAGTTTAGACTGAAATTTTTTTCAATAAAATTTGGACACTTTTCTAATTATGTTTTGGAAAGTCCATTGGCCCACAGAACAGGGAGTTACTTTTTTTGCCTTACAGCCCTCTAGTGTTTTTTGATACACATTATTCATGAACTTACCTACTACAGTTGGCTCCAAGTCCACAGACACAGCTCTGGGAACATGCTGCCCAGCTCCAGTCTCACTGAAGAAAGTATTGACAGAGTCATCACCCCTCCTCCAATGGTCTTATCACTAGGCATCTGACCATCAGGCTGGATACCATGCTCCAAACAGTACAACTCCCAGCATGCATTGCCAATCTGCACACCGGCTTGCTCAACATGGACTGAAATACATTTACGCTGCAAGGAAATGATCAATATGTAAATATAATATTCACTTTAAAAAAAAAACATTTGCACATTTTCACAAAAAAACTGGGGAGGAAATATTTCCAAGTTGGAATGACATAAAAAGTATGTCACTTGCCATGATTTCGATTTGGAAATCTTGTTTTCTATGCTGCTAGAGAATGCAGCAAAACACTCAATGACCCAATCCCATTCGTTCTCAACCTCCTGCCTATGGCTACATATGCCCTGCTGTAAGTTCAAAGCTAAGTATTAATATGCAACTAGTGCACTTTTATTTATCGATGCAGCCAATAAGAAGAAGTTGTAAAAAAAGGTGTACTAAATGTTTAACCAGTTAACACTATCATATTCAGTTCAACCAATAAAATTCCAGTAAGTATCTTGATGTTGTTATTTCTGGTTTGTTATCTGATCATTTTGCTTATTCTCTCTCTCTCTGTGTCAGGTGGCGCTGTGTAGCGCTGCTGTGGTCTTCACAAGAGTACGCCATCTCACTCGATCTGATGCCAAGTGCGTTGCACCTTGCATTCCTTGGTTAGAACCCAGCTTCACGTCATTAGTCCAAGATGTTGGTGGACGTCCTCTTCCTCGTTTGCCTTCCATAGCCCCTTGCAAAATCTGTTTTTCTACACCTCCATGTTTCCTGACAATATGGCCAAAGTACTTTCTCTCCATTATGCCGCTTCTGATGGTTAGACTTTGTTCTCTTGTCTTTCCATGTCACTCGTAGAAACCTCCTGTAACACCACATCTCAAAAGCATTTTCCTGTCATTCTTGCTTATTAATTCAATCAATAAAATTCAAAAAAATCGAATCAACTCACCATTTTGGATTAGTTGTGATGGTGACTATGATGGTTGAGTGCAGAAACTATAATGACTGAGTTTGCAAATAGATGTCTTACCAACAGTATATTGGAGTCAAAGTTTCCAGGTGTTTATTTCCACCTAATCTATTTTAGCCATTTGATTGCGCATGACCTGAGTGCATAAGCTTCATGGAAGATTTCAGATATTTAATTGTTTGTAAAGATTTATAAGTGCTATATTTTTCTTAACATTAAAAACAGCACAATTGTGTGTGTCAGATGGCAACTTTGGTTTGATTAGAGATGGAAACATATCTACCAATCATATGTTTGTTACGTCACCATAGCAACAATAGCAGGTGTTTCTCTTTTCCTGTTTTAGGCATTCATCACCATGAGTAAGTATTATAACATTTGCATGGCAAATAAAGCAACGCTGTTTAATTAACCTTGGCATAAACACGTACAGAGAGCAAAAGCATTACACAGTTTAAGTTTTTCTTTATAAGTAATTTTCCAATATGACACTTTTGAAGTGTCATGCACTGAATTATTGATAACTATTGGTGATTCTTAGCTTTTAAAAAAGCAAACACACACAAATTTGAGGTTAACTTTTCGCTATAAATAATACAATGTTGCCATGTTTAAAACATGCTGTTTTTTTATCGCTTTCCTTGTCAAATCCAATGGCACTTGTTAGAATCAGTAATTAAGGTTTTTCCGTCGTCAGCTGGTTGGGTTCATATCGATATTTGTAAGTTCTGGATGGTGATGGATTTTAGCGAATGTTATATCTCTGTTTACGCCATTGTCCTCATCAGTTACGACAGAAATGTGTTAATTACAAACGGTATGGAATATGACAAAGTACAAACTTTTCGGAAATTTGTCGCATTTTCTGGTCTTACTTGGGCTGCGAACATCGTACGTTACTTTGCAGCTTTTGTATTGTATGATATATTTGTGGAAACTGATGTAGACTAGAGATTGCGATTTACATCTTCGATGGACGTTGAAATGGACTCACTTTCCTTACGAAAAATATTTGTTTTTTTGCAACCATGATTTTTGTGAAGCACTGAAATACAACTAATTTTAATCGGCATGTTAACATTGCTTTATAGTCCTAATCAAAACCATGCTGTACTGAAGTAGACATATAAGACACGGAGACCAGGTGGTGGCGGATGCGATATCGCCATTTTTGACGTCGCCATTGGATTAACACATAATCATAAAATCTTCGCAAACAATTCTAAATTTGTTATGTGGTGTCAAAGCAAAATTATCTTACTCTAAAACCGTTGGGGTACGATAATGTACCACACTGTAAGTATGTTGTTTTTCAATTTATAACTGCTAACCGTATAATTTGAATGGGGCTGTCAGCCTTGTATTTTCGCCAGCCTCGAACGTCACGTGTCGCGTGTCCTATACAGCCTGTGGAGACCACTAAATTTCAAGTGTGACGCCCTTTTGTGACGCCCTCTTGTGCAAATCAGATGTGGTCTCAGTCCCAGCCGCCTTCGACACGAAGGAGCACAGTCCAGCTTGGAACCGAGACTAGCGATACAAGTTCGCCTGTATTGAATGCCGTACGCAAGATGTATGGAACATTGCAACTTACATGTATCTGTTTTACGCCAGTGTTCTCTTCAATTACGATAGGTATTTGTTAATTACAAAAGGAGGAACATGACAAAATACAAACTTTGCAACAACAAAAAAATGTCGTGCACGTGGTGTTTAATTGTCGCTCTCTTTCATCCCAGATTGCTGAACTTGTTTATTACACTTATTTATCTGTCTGTACAACCATTCCCATTCAAAACACGAAGATGCACGTGGTTCAATACCACTAATTCTCTAAAACACAGTTTTCAATGGACAATAGGTAATTTCGAACACGTACATGGAACTCACGAAGACATTAAGATGAAGGTTGAGTCCCCAAATAACCAATATTTTCATTATGATGACCTGAGATTTTTTTTTGTTTTAAACCACTGAAGTGTAAAGACAACACTTTTACAGTTCGCCCTCTTTTACGAGTCCAGATAGGAGCATACCGGCTGCGGATGGGAAAGTCGATTTGCAGCGGATAAAGTTGGGGGGGATGTTCATCAAAACTGTAAATAATGGTAGAGAACATGCCATATCTACATGTTACAGTTTTGTACAGTTTTGGCCATATAGCTTAGTATTTTTCAGTGATCTTCAGATGCCATGTAGGAAAATATTCCCATCTCTTTTTTCACTCACCGCCAAGCTCTAATTAGTGATATTTAACCATGTACATACAGATGCACGCGTGACCCACATATCCTACGCAAATATTATGAGAATCACAGAGAATACAAACAAAGCAGTATTGTAACAGTTAATTAAGAAATTGTAAATTTAGTAAATGTGAGTAAATCTAAAGCAATACGCAATCGTCCCTATTATTGCCCTTTTATTGTCACTTCTTTACACTACGTTCGAATATTCATAATTACCAAACGAAAAACGCTACACTCTAAATTTTGCAATGGTTAATGTAGTTGTGAACATATGGTTGAACCGTTTATTGCACTTTGAATAAACCTGTGTACATGCAGTGCTCATATTATACAACCACCATTATTAAAATGGACATATATGTCAAATTAGTCCTTTGGCAAAGGGCCAATTGTTAAAAGACAATTTCTTTGCTCTTTGTACAAATTACACCTTGTATTTTCGGGACACATAGTTATCCCGAAAGTATGCGGTTCAGGGCAATTATGTGTTAGTGAAATATAAATAGCCAAAAATTTTCTTTTACCAATTACAAGCCCTTTTCCAAAAGACGATTGACACCTGGCTGTTTTATTGGATTTATATTGTCACTGTATGTATAGGCACTCTGTGTACACAGGTTTATTCAAAGTAAGTAGCATTAAGAGAGTGCAACAAACAGTTCAACCATTTTGTTCACAACTACATTATCCGTTGCAAAATTTAGAGTGTAGTAAATTCAACTTAATGAAGAACAATAAAACGTTTACTCACCATGCTTGTCCAATATTATGGAATTCATTGTCAAACTCAATAAAAACGGCCAATTCAGTGAAACATTTCCGAAAATATATATAAACGTGACTTGATCTCAAAATATGATTAATTCTTGAGCATTGTGTTTGTTTGTTATTGTTTTTTTCTTTTGTTTTTTATTTCTTTTGACGTTAACATTTCTTTGTTAAAGGTGGTGACTTCCTATGGCCTTACTGGCCTTCTGGTCATCCCCTCCATAATTCGTTTGTTTGATATTGCTTTTGTATATTTGTTTTTAAAATTTATACTTGTGTGATTTGTTGTGAATTATGGGAAATAAAAGTATCTTGTATCTTGTATCATTTGTCGGTGCGTAAATAAGGTTAAGATGAAACCTCTCAATGGAATGGTGACAATATAATTGAGGACAGAATTAAAAAGACTAGTTTGCTTCTGACGTCATCTGTCAATCAAACTCAAACACGGTTTGTTTACAAGTGTCGAACACGGCGGTAAAACCGGTCGCCTTATTGTTAATTTTGCACCTTCAAACATACAAACCATCTCAAAAGCTGGGTCTTTATTGTAGGAAACATTCTTTTCCAAAGGCACATATCAACAATGCCTAGAAAAGTTGCTTTTTTGCCTTGTAAAAGTATGTATCTTTCCTCCATTTTCTGCTATTCCTTTTCTCCGATCGGCATCAGCTAAATCGACCTTCCTTTTACGCGCTATTAACCAATCAAGGATCGTATGGAATTTGATTGAGAGTGACGTCAAACGCAAACTAGTCTTTTTATCTCTGTCTTTAATCACAGTATATTTTTGCAGGATATATCTTTTTCATTATGCAGAAAATTGATTACCGTAAGGAGATTCCATACAGGGTGCATGAAAATGATTGGTACCCATGTTGTGTCTAATGAAGCGCCTGCTTCTTCCACGTTCAACATTTGATCCTGTTGAATTGACTATAATTAACAGGTTTATGACATAAATTTGCAAAAAAAATTGGACATAATGATAATAATAATAATAATAATAATGTGCAATAATACAAACATATTATAACAATCATTTTTTATACCAAAAAAAAGGTTCATCAGTGCTATAGTTCATGATATGCATGGAGTCAATTAAAGGCAATTTGAAACAAATATGTGTACTGCTCATTTTGACTATATACAATATTGATTAAATAAAAACTGAATGCTGATGTCCCCTTTACAAGTACAAGTATTGCTGACCTATTTATTAAAGAAACACGATTCTATTGGACATGGGCAATTTAATAAAATGGTAAACAACCATGCAGATATTGGTGGCAATAAAAGTATTATTGTGTTATATTTGATAAGCAAGAACAAACTCTAAAATGTATTATTGGCAATTTGGTATAACGTCATTCAATAGTATCAATTGGTGTTCATAAAATTAGAATTCCATTGTTAAATGTTTGTTTGGCATGGAAGTTTTGCGTTGGAATATAAAATATACATTGACACACCACGTATATTTGCCATAACTCCGCCTTATTTAATACAGTACTATACTATCCCAGCATACCATCAAAAGTCAATGTATACGTTTTTAAGGCCATAATTGCTGAAACGGATGATACGATTGACCCTGTTAAATATTGGAACTGACAGATGTTTTATACACAGTATTTTATTTGTGCCTTCAAATACACATTTTTGGCTCTCGTATCAGAAGGAGTGAATTTCTGATTATGTGGGGTGTGAGACTGAGGGTAATTAAACCAAAGAGAAAATTTTACCACCTTCGGTCGTTTCTTGAAATTCTCATTTTTACACAGACAAGTTACAATACACAGTGATAATGGAAAATAATGTAAATATGAAAAAAATATGAAACTTAATATAAAATATAAATCCCTACGTGAAAAATATAGCCAATTATTCCAGAAGCTGAATCATTTTCAGGCGTTGTGCGGCGCCAGTTATGTGCATCTGCCTCGGGGAATTAGCAATAGCAATTCTGCACGTATACGTACAGATAAAAAAAAATAATACCGACACAATTTCCGGTTGGTTCAAAGCGCAGCAGGGGCTATTTTAGCTTCCTTGCACGTTCGTGCAGTGAGATTAAAAATCGGTGCAGTAAGAATTATATACAATTCCGTGCTTAAAAGAGGCAGTAGAGATGCTTAGTAGGACCTTTCTTACGGTCAACTTCAGGTAAAACTGTCAAAAGAAAGCAGAACAAAGATGAGTAGATGGGAAAAGAGGAAAGGGAAGACAAACGTTAAATTACACGTAGGTGTAATTGAGTAAGCCCATTCCTGTAAACAGGCGCGGATCCAGGTTTTTGAAATTTGAGCATTTTTTGGTGCAAATTTCTCAAAGTTGTTCAAAATTCAAAAAAATAAAAAACGGTTCCTATATATTTATGGATCTATCCATGTCCCAAGATACTTAAAATTGTCAACACGTGCAATAGCCTTACCACTTATAGATAAATTTATATTTTCACATTTTCCAATGCCCTTTTGTGTAACACATAATCATGTATTTAGTTTTAGAAACGTTAAGAGAAAGCTTATTACTATGTAACCATTATCTAAATTGTCATTCAGTTTAGTGTACATATCATCAGCACATTTACTTAAATACATAAGTGCTGTATCTTCAGCATAGAGTACTGTCTTACATGTGAGATTACTTAACAAATCGTTCACAAAATAACAATGGTCCCAAGATTGTGCCTTGAGAACAACAATAATAGTAATACATTTTTGATCAGATAGTGAGGAGTACGTGTGGCTGAGTGGATAAGAAGATTGGTTCACGTGTGAGCACGTGTGGCTGAGTGGATAAGGCGATTGGTTCACGTGTGAGCACGTGTTGCAGAGTGGATAAAGCGCTCGACTCATAATCCACAGGTTGCGAGTTCGAACCCCACTTGTGTCAACGTGTTGTGTCCTTGGGCAAGGTACATTATCCTCATTGCCTACGGGGTTGGGGATGGATGGATGGGGATGGATGTTTGTATAGTTTTTTGTTTCGATGTTGCAATATTTGCGCTGATTACGCTGCTGCCTTCAACAATTGCATTGTTTCTGTTTAGGTGTGTTTAATGTAAGTTCTAGCAATTTGACATGTGATCCACCATTAGAATTTTACTTTAAATTGTGGTAGCCTGTTTAATAAACAGTGTTTATGCTCTTTTAAATAAGATGTAAACCAAGTAAGCTCCATACCACGAATGCCAATATCATAGAGCTTTTTCAACAAGAGATCGTGATTGACGGTATCAAAGGCTTTCCGCAGGTCGAGAATTACTATTCCAGTAGCGTTACTCTCTTCAATACCAGTCAGTATGTGATCTGTAACATCAATAAGAGTGCTTTGTGTCGAATGATTTGCTCTAAAGCCTGACTGATTATTGAAAGAATATTATTTTCCTGTATATAAGTCCTTCCAGGATCTTTGAAATGATGGGAAGTACCGGAAATCATTTAATCATCCTTGTCGCCACCCTTATATATGGGAGTAACTCTAGCCTCCTTCCACTCGTTTGGTACTTTGCCTGTCTCTAGAAAAACATTGCATAATGTGAGTTACTGTTTAGAAATATATTATATATTAGAAATAATATCTATACCCACTTAATTTACTGTATTTCTTAATTTGTACTCCTTCATTTGACACCACTCAGGGGGTTATACTTTCATTAAAGATATGCTAATTTAAGACCAAAAGGTTACTCAGTAAATAAGTTAGTAAGTTAGTAAGCAAGTAGCATACACTAATTTCGTTTAAGTTTTTTTATATTCAGGTGTTATCCATGGGGGAAGTTAACCTTTTACTTTTCTGGTCTTATAAGGTACATGCTTGTCACAGATCATAAGAAACATATTTTTCCATAGTTTCCAAGCATCATCTGGATCATCAATGGTTGTTATATCTCTCCAATTAATACACAACAAATCATTAGCAAATTCCGATTCATTAAAATGCGTGTAAAATCTACTTGTAACCGTTTTGACATCAGTTTCACCTTATTGTACTTCTTACACATCTGAACTAAATAGTGATAACTTACACCATAATATACCACTTACGAATTTAACATCACTTCTGGTTTGGAAACACAAATTAGATTAATTAAAGTGCTAGTCGCTTCTGTAATTCTGGTCAGTTCATATAGCCAATCTTAGTGGCAATTTGAAATTCTGAGGCCTCATGTTTACGCAATCTGAACCTCATTTTGCAACAAAGACACTATTGGCAATTCTTTGATTCCTCAAGACATCGAGTATTGATTCCCACTACAAATTCTGCTTTTACGCTTATATAAATATGGGTTGGGTGGTATAATGGCTTAAAATTACAACATTCCAAAAATTTCGGGAATTGTGCACGTTTTATATTCAAATTCATCTGTACTTTGATTAATTTTAACTATTTCATAATCTTCTGACGTACTGCGCACAGATGACTGAATTCAGACACAATGGGAACAATGGGCCATTCCAGTTTAAATCCATAAAATCCCCAAAGTGACATGACCTTAATCTCCCTCACGGGGATATAGATTTCAAATAGGGTAATCCATTTAGGAAACACAATTTGAAATTCAGAACAAGATCTTCTATAGTGAGTGTATTGATATAACTCAATTAATGCATTCCCACTGGTGTAAGCACATCTGCTGTCTTTGTGTATTTTGTGTATTCAACTGGAATAACCCAATTGATGATTCAAATACAATGAAATACATCAGTTTAATACATATAAACATTCCAAATCCATCAAAAAGCACGTATTTATAAAAATGAATCTGGTAAACATTCAAATATATCGAATTAATCCCGCTCTCCTCATGGCTCATCTGTTAATGGCGGGGCAGATGACCCATGACTGAAGACCTCGTTACAGTCGATTCCGATTAGGGTAACAAGCCCTATTGTTGGCTACACTTGACTGTCCTGCAAAAATTCCCCGAACAGCTATCTACGTTCACCCGGTCACTTCAGCGTTATCTCCTAGATTTCAGCTGTTAATGCCTAGATATGCTCGACATTAAAAAAAAAAAACTATATTGATAATAAATTAAAATATACACACAGGAATTACATGAATCCCTCGCACACCAAGTCACGTTCAGTATCTAGAATACGATTTATACTACGAATGTATTCGTTAGAGAATAGGTAATTGTTTCTCTTGATATTGGTATGGTTTATTCTATCTTAGGTTGTGTTAATGTGTAGCAATAGGCACATTCTCCGATAAAGCGTCCAAAATGCCAAATATGTGTCGCCCATAGTTTCAAGTCGTATTCAGACTTGTTTCGTCAGAAAGAAATAACTTTTAATAATATAACTTATACTTAGGAGTTGCTTTTTAAAATGTGTGAGGCTAGAGGTTGTAACATGCCTAGAAAGTATAAAACAATAAAGATGATTATGCATATCCACTGTTTTCCTCCATGTCGCCAGCCAAGGTGTGTTCAGTATAATGTGTCCCTGCTCTCTAAACATGCGCGCATATAATGGATTATATGTACTTTTCATTAGCTGGTATCATGCCCTAATTATAAAGTATAAATCATCACAACACAGATTATTAAATTTTTCCAACAGGTCTTTCAGACTATGTCGCCAATATTGTTCACAGATACGTTACCATATTTCTAATAGATAACAATCTGTGAAAATAATTAACTAGATGAATGTTCTCATATGTGATGGATCAAGCAGGCTCCATAGTTATATTATATATATGGAACAAAACATAATGGTTTCAAAGTAAACAAAATCAGGTCTATTAATGGCAAAAAGTCCTGACGTTACGTTCATGCCTTCACAGATACGTTACCTAAATTAGACTCCCCTCGGAAAAACGCTATGATAAATGAAGCCAAATACCATACCAGACTTTAGTACATTGGGTGATGACTGATCAAGTATGGGTATTAATTCGGTCAGTTTTACACTTGCACGATTAAGACAAAGATAGGAAAGGGTTTCACAGATACGTTACCACTGATACGTTACCCCCAATACGTACAAGTAATATTGCTCAAAAATGAAGTATTGTTGAACAATCACCCATGCATTGTTTTGTGTTCTTAAACTATTAAAGTTTACGATTCTGAATGAATTTTATTAATTCTTTGTGGTTGGCATTTTGTCATTCCTGAGACCAAACTTGGACGCTTTAACGGAGAATGGGCCAATAGGCTTAAATGAAAAGTTGTTCGGGATTACCCTACTCTCCCCTATTATAATAGTGTCTACCTCATTTACTTACGTCATTCAGCCCGCTGCATTGAAAATTAATTTCGCTTCGAACGGGCTAAGGACCCGTAAAAGCCCGAATTTTACCAACACAGTTGCTCTTTTTTCAGGAGAAATACGCATAAAAAATGCAACGAGTGTTAACTTGTAATGTAATAATTATTCTCTTCGAATGGAGTTTGCAACAGATATGAACTTTAAAATGTCTTTGCTGGATGACGGGTTAGTGTAGTGCTCTTCTCACTCGCTTCTCACCACTGCGGCCCGGGTACAATTCTCCGCGGTGCCACATTTGAGTTTGGTTGGTGATCGTCCTCGCAGGTTTTTCTCCGGGTGCTCCGGTTTTCCTCCTGTATCTAAAATCGGGCCTCTTCCCATATCCCTGTCCCGTAAAGTCCGGTTGGCATCCTTTGAACTCAGTAACATCTGAGCGCTATTGGGCTTTGCCTAGCTTCGGCCGAATGTTATAAATAAATCAATAATATAAATTAATATTCATCGATGTACCCACCATCTTTAGAGGTTCATTCTTCGAGATAAAGTGTTACGTCGGATTCCAGCACATTTTAACAGTTAGAACTGAGTTATATTATTGCAAATTATACTAAGCATATAGTTTTTCGAAAATAAGTGACTTAAGGATAGCACTTGCCTATAAAATTGTGACATCTGACACAAAAAGGCTCATGTCCCATTTCCCCCTTGCCACCAGCCATAAAGCCCGTTTTTTAAATATACCTCTTACTATGTACTCGTTCCAAATGATTGCATATCAAATATTGTGTGTATTTTAATTGGCTCCTGTTATGCCCTAATCAAAAATGATGTTAGTTAGGAACACCGAATATCTCTGTTTTTCTACTACCCCTTTGAATTGAGTTCATATGTCCCCAGAATTCTGAACAGATACGTTACCATTTCTGTGGAGCTTATAGAAGTGTGAAAATAATGAAGGAGATGAACGTTCTCATGTGTGATAAATCAAGTAGACTAAAGTGTTACATGATCATGTGAGAGGCAAATACGCCATCTGCTAAAATACGGTGGTAGATGACACTGACTGCAATACAGGACTATTTGGTGTTGGGCGATGACCGACGGTGTAGGAGAGTTTAATCGGTAAGAGCCTCAGTGGTAATTTTAAATACTAAATGATTTTTATACGTTACTACAGATACGTTACAACAAATACGTTACATAGTGCTAGACAATGTGGATAAGAGCTGGATATAGGTTTAGCTACATATAGGTGTATATGAATGTAACAATACCTGTGTCCATAATCGCATGTCC
Source organism: Amphiura filiformis (assembly GCF_039555335.1). NCBI lineage: Eukaryota > Metazoa > Echinodermata > Ophiuroidea > Amphilepidida > Amphiuridae > Amphiura > Amphiura filiformis. The sequence goes on along the minus strand of NC_092634.1, from coordinate 4,850,998 downwards.
TCTGTAGGGTCACCGGCTTAGGTCAAAGGTCATAATGATGTAAAATGTTAAGTTGCTTCAATCATGCTGTAATATAACTCAAACTCTTCCTCTCATCAGGAACAAAAAATTTAATTGTCATATTTCTGTAGGATGCATAACAAGTAGCTATTTTTGTGTTTTTTAATACAATGCTGTCTGTGAGTGATTTGAACCTTGATTGTTGATTGACATAATGGCTGACTATTTATTGCAAAAATGTCTCTCCAAGGATTATTAATGACATTGAGCGATTTAAGGGGATTGACTTATCAGTCATATTGGATATATCCATAAACATGATAAAGTGACTGCTTATTATTGCAGTGGTTGCATAAATACGCGCTACTAGCTGTAAAATAGAAAATACGAGACAAACAAACACCACCCACATACCTAACCACCCACATACGTAACCATCCCCCAACCACCCGCATCCCACTCACACCTATACTTTAGACTGAATGCAGCAAAAGTCCAATAGAAATATGTACATACATAACCTTTGACCCATGATTTCATCGGATTCTGAGGTTATGCATTTCACAAATAGTTTTCCTTTGTCGAGAGGAGTAATTTGAGACAAAATGAGATTTAATCGGTGTATTTTGAAAATTTGGCCTCTGTGCATGAGATATTTGACATTTGACCTGATTCACTATATAACTAGCTACACCTGAACTAACCACCCTAGTGTAATATGACGATTGATTTTTTGCATTTACATTTTGGCCCCATCACCTTCGACCCCCCATTGGAAACATAAGGCAATGAAAAAATGGAACCAATTCTAGTTTTATCATTTGAGGTATATATAAGGATGCAAAATAATTCCACAAATGTGATCAAACTATATAGATGCTAACTCACGATTAAAAGTTTGAAAATGTCTCAGTATTTATCTCATACCACACTATATACTATGTACTTATCATATCCCTCTACACTGGAAAGAATCCTTTCTATTTACAATATAACGG